>NW_009963001.1:0-600 GCF_000747805.2 Chaetura pelagica | reverse complement strand
TCCCTGCAGTACTCGCAAGCCTGTGATCCAACAGGTTTAAAAAACATTCCTACGCTTGCTTTTCTAAGAGCTACATAAACGTGATGCTTTTAAATATCCTTCTACAATGCTCTGTCACGTGTGTCTTGAGTGAAAATTCAGCAGGGAGTGTAAAGTCTACAGGAAGAGAGGCCCTGAAAGCAGAAAGATTTTTCTCTTTGGTGTTCCCATTCTTCCTCCAGAGTCTGAGCGTGGCCTGGTGACTTTCCACGTAGCTGCTCTGTTGAAGGTGAAGCGTGAGGAGAAACACACTTGTCCCCAGCTAGTCACCGTTGGGCTAACTTTCCTCTTTTTTGGAAGAAAGCAGAACTAGCACTGAGAACTTGTTGAAAAGTAGTAGACTTGGTCTCATGTCTTCCCAGGTGAAGGCAAAGATCAGTCAAAAGTACTGTGTAGAACATTCCATTATGCTCGTACTATTTTCATACCTGAGGTCTTTTTCTTGCTCAAGTTCTTCATGCAGTCGTTTCTTTAATGATCTGAAGCCTATGAAGTACAACAGTCTTGACTCCTTTTGTTTGTCTAAAATGTTTCTGCTGCAATTTTCACTCTTACTTACTT
>NW_009963000.1:0-599 GCF_000747805.2 Chaetura pelagica | reverse complement strand
CTCTGACCATTGTGTGATTCTCCTGTGAAATGGTTTCTGGTGGGCAGCAGTGAGGCCGTGGGCTCTGGCAGATGTCAAGAAGGGAGAAAGGAGAGGGTGGTTGAGTCAGTGGAAAACAGAGGGAACTGAGGAGTGAAATGGGGTGAGGAAAGAGCTGGTAAAATTGTGTGCTCTCTGTGTGGGAAGAGTCAAGAGCAGGTGCTCACCCACCAGGTAACACAGCCATGGGGCTACAGGAACTTGAAAAGGAGGAGGGAAAAGAAAACAAGCCAACAACAGCAACAAAACCCCCACATAACAAGGAAACACGAACAAGTGACACTTGTAGATTTAGGCTTTCAATTTCCTCCTCGCCTCAATCTGTAGATTGAGAAGGGGTCTGGGTGGCAGGGACCCATCTGAAATCCAGGCTGGGAGGAGGACTCTTTCTGTTGTCTGGCCAGCCTGGAAAAGGTCTGCCTGGGATTTCACCCACCTGTAAAGAAGCTGTGTGGCCAGGCCTGTCAGGAGTGGGGCTCAGAGTATGGAAATGTTCCTAGCTCAGCTACCAATTTTCAAGTGGAACAGCTGGAGGAGCTGGGGGGTGTGCAGTGATCCAG
>NW_009962999.1:0-599 GCF_000747805.2 Chaetura pelagica | reverse complement strand
TTTTTTTTTTTGTCAGTCAGTGTTTTTATTAATGATCTCAGGGATGAGATGGAGATTGTTCTTATTCAATTTACAAATGAGGTCAATCAGGTCTCAGCTGCAGATATGGCAGAAGGATTAGGATTTCAAACCATTTTGAACAAAGACGTGAGGAATAAAATGCTCTCCATGCCCACTACCCATGGGAGGAGTCATGATTTTAGGTGTCATCTATCCTGACCATTGAGTATGACTTCCCACCAGGAAGGGTAACCAAGCCCTGGCATCTCTTGCCTTAGGGTACTGTGAAAGCTTCAGGGAGTTATGGATTGTGTCAAAGGGATCCTTGCCCAGGTGTTGAGGTCTCTGCCCTCCCTTTCCTGGGCTGCAGGAGAGGGCTGTTGTCCTCTGCCCATCCCTACAAGCTGTCAGGAGCCAGCCCTGTATTTAGGTGCTGGAAGGCAATGATGGGCATGTTCCCCTGCCACTGACTTCCAGAAGTTTCTTGCTTTATAGAACATTTAGAACACGAGGAAATAGGTTCAAGTTGTGCCAGGGGAGGTTTAGATTTAGGTATTAGAAAAATTTAATTCACTGAAAGGGTAATTAAACACTGGAAC
>NW_009962998.1:0-599 GCF_000747805.2 Chaetura pelagica | reverse complement strand
AAAAGTGATGTTGTAATTTCTACTGTTCAACTTGCTCATTTGGATGATATCGGGATTTTTGTACATGTTCAATTTGCATCTTTCCCAAGGCCAATGTCTGTGCATTAGTATGTATTTTTAAGATTATGTGACATTACTGTGTTTGCAAAATCTCCATCTGAAGTTCTAATGTCTTAGTTACGTATTCCCAAGGATCAGATCTGGAATATCTGTCTTGAAGTGATGATACGAACAGAAGCTTCCTTTATTTCTGATATACCTGTAGACCAAACTCTAGACACAGGATCTTCTTTTGTCACTCAGGCAAATGATCTTTTGAATTTCAGTAACTGAGGATATTTCTTAGTGTAGCTTGATCCCGTGCTTTCAGAGTCTGCAGCAAGGTCAAAGGTGTAGCAGAATGAACTGCAGGTGCCTTTGAATGACTTCCTGTCCCCACAGCTTCTTTGTAAACCATGATAAAGATGGAGACCTCAGGCTATCATCATTGGTACATCCACCACAGATAGACCTGTATTTGGTACCTGGTATCTCAATCTCTACTTTCAAAACAATTTTTGTGATTTTGGAAAGGAGTTTTCCACTCCAGTAAAATCTGT
>NW_009962997.1:0-599 GCF_000747805.2 Chaetura pelagica | reverse complement strand
ATGTATGTAAGAAATATATATGTCATATATCTGTCTTCAAACATGTATCTGAAATATTTTGTTAACTTAAGGTTCTTTTTTTCCTGTTAGCCTTTAAAATATGTATACTCTAAACAAACTAGTATTAGCATAATCTCAGTATTCGGAGTATCCTGGTACTGTTTTAATAACATTCCACGTATAGTCTTTCTGCATGGAACACACCTTGTCATTCTTAATTTCCAGCTGCTCTTTATTAGGAATTCTTACCTTAATGCTCAAGGACCTATTTAATTCCTGGAAGGTAGTTTAAATGCTGTTGTAAAGATACTGTTTCCAGTTCAATTTTGAGCTGCATAGAAAACCTGGGAGCAGTGCTTTCATGTTTAGTTTATTTATTTTTATTGCCCATGAGATTATCAGTGCATCAGCAGAAGGAATTGTTGTTGATTGATTCCTGAGCCCTAATTGTTTTATTTATTCCTTTTCCCTCTATTACTGTTAGTGATAACCAAGTTTAAATAGGCATGAACACTATGACATACAGTGCAACAAACCCACTGAAATGATCCTAGCTTTTGATTCTTAGAAAACTATTGATGATAATACAGTTTATTTTT
>NW_009962996.1:0-599 GCF_000747805.2 Chaetura pelagica | reverse complement strand
TTTTTTTTCTTCAACACTAGTTACAGTGATAAATGAGACATCTTCAGTTGAGTTCTCTTAGCGTTTGAGCTGGCTGAAGAGAAGATCCCAAGCAAAATTTATCACTTCCATAATTCTACAATATTGCCTCAAAAGGCAAGGATTAGTATTCCAAAGACACAAAGAAATTACAGACCCTGAAATGAATGGGCTGCAGAATCTAGCCCACCAGTGTTGTGAACTGTGGTGTGCTCAGCTCAACCTCACTATGACCCCTGAAAGGGGAATGCTCACACATCATCTCTAAAGATGCAGATATAGATCTGAAAGTGCAGCTTTATGGCTCATTTCTTCATCAAAATCAAAACTACGAGGGAAAACAATAAGACCTCATACATAAACAATTGCTCAGGAATACTTCTGTGATGCATGAACACTCATTTCTAAGACAGTTACAGGATTTTTGTCTTTATACGCCTATAATCTTGTATTCTCCTTTTGATCAACATGCAATCAATACATTGCTTATCAGAAAAGAAGCCAGTTTGTATCTGGCAATAAGCAGCACCACACATATACAAAAAGCCAGGCACCCATGAAAGCTGGGGGAAAGGGAAAGG
>NW_009962995.1:0-599 GCF_000747805.2 Chaetura pelagica | reverse complement strand
TGGAACTAGATGATCTTTATGGTTCCTTCTATGATTAATTCCATCATAATTAACATTAGTCTTCCTAGAATTAATTAGACTATGGGGGACTCTGGATTTGATTTAGTGCAACCTCCTGCTCAAGGGTCAGCTTTGAAATGAGACCTAGTTACTTCAGCTTTTTTCCAGGTTTTACCCAAACAATTTGTTCCAGTATTAACTATTCTTTGTGCCAATGATAGTGCATGCATTTAACTGGAATTTCCTTTGTCATGACTTGTGGTCATTGCCTCCAGTTCTTTCTCTGTGACACTCTGTACATTACAGCTTTGGAGAAAGTACGTGTTCATAAAGATTAAACTTTGTAGAAATTCAACAGGTTGAAATACCTGGAAGAAGGATGATGTAAGGAGGGACAGGAGAAAATATATAGATATAACAGATGCTGGTTTACATTTCAGTCATGTCTCTGGCCAGTTACTGAGTGACTGGAAGAGCAAAATTACCTTGCTCTTCCTCATTTGGTCAAGCTTTAACTATCAGTTCCTTTACAATTAGTGATCCTGGAGAGCAGTGCAGGAGAAAGGGACCCTGGGGGTCCTGGTGGACAGGAGGATGAC
>NW_009962994.1:0-598 GCF_000747805.2 Chaetura pelagica | reverse complement strand
CCCTTCCAGCCCCTAAGATTCTATGATATGGGTTTTGCTGCTGTTCTACCAAATGATTTGGGCTGTCCACATTGCGTGGTCAAAATCAGAAGTGCTAGACATGGCAAACATTGATCACAGTGTAGCTTTGATCCTCCAAAGTTTATTCATACAAGAAGTCTTTCTGACTTCTAGTCAGATGTCAGAAAAGCTGAACAAGAGGAACAAAGATCCTAAGAAAGTGTTGTCTTTCAAAATTGCTTTATCTCTTCTTATGCCTGCCATCAGCAAAACATCTAAACCACACATCCCCAGATGATAGATATATCAATAACTTAGCCTACTTGTTCAACTTTTAGATGGGAGAGTCCAGTTCTGAGGAATCCCTGGAAAAATGACTATATAATATTCAATAGTGACTGGTAACTGTTAGATGGCATTCACTGTTAGCCAGAGGAACTGTGTATGCAATTATCTCTACAGATTAGGAGTTATTCAAGTGTGTTGGTCACCTTCACAGCTTGATTTTACTTTGAGTAAATGTCACATAATTTTCCTATTTACAGTTCATGTAATCACAAAATTGTGAGAGTTGGAAGGGACCTATAGAGATCATCTA
>NW_009962993.1:0-599 GCF_000747805.2 Chaetura pelagica | reverse complement strand
CTCTCCCAGCCTGGCTCCAGAGCAGAGCTGTCTCTGATCATATTGACGGCCCTTCTCTGGATGCCCTCCAACAGCTCCATAACTCTCTTGTGTTGAGGACACAACCATCAAAAAAACTCCCAGCCAAACAGAGATTCACACCTCAGGACCTCAGCTCAGCTACACCAGGATGAGTGGGAAGAAACCCCAGTGCCACCCTCTCAATCAGGGCATGGAGAAGGGCGAGAGCTTCACATGTTTGCAGAGGTATGAGAAAACCCAGGTCCCCTCTGGGTTTGGGGACAGGGTGTCCTGCAGCTAAAAATACAGAGAGAGGCCAAAAAGTCAAGGCTAGCAGGAGGCATTGGTAGGGTGAGCAAAGACCAAAACAGAGCCTGTTTATTTCTGTAGGCAGGGTCTGCCCAGCAAGGGAGACGGAGCCCTCAGCACAGATGCTGCCTGCCTGATGGACGGGCTCCTGCCAGCTGGAGGGCTCCAATTTCTCATGCAGACACAAGGGTTCCCTTTCTCCTTCCCTCCTTGCAGGCTCACATCTTTCTTCCCATTATTTTTAGGCACCACACGAAGCAGGGAAACGTGCAGGAACAGAGGGAAATGGC
>NW_009962992.1:0-598 GCF_000747805.2 Chaetura pelagica | reverse complement strand
GTGAGCAGCCTGTGTTGCCAGAGCTCATACGATCAGTCCTGCAGCCCTGGGCTTTGCCCTGGGATTCCCCTGCTGCGATGGGATGCTTGTGGAGATGCAGGACTAGCCCACAATTTGGGACTGGTCCGTGTTTGCCTGTGTATGACAGTCCCAAGCACCAAAAGCCCTGCTGCTTTTCCATCTCTCCCTGCTCCTCAAACAGAGTCTGTTTCTGAAAACATGGTTCAGGACCAATAAAGGGTGAGGAGAAAAAACTGGAGTAGCTGATGTGTGCAGGTGATGAGAGACTCTTGAGTGACTTGTCTGCAGTGTCCCTGTTTTCAGGAGCTGTACAGAGGCTGAGCATGCTGAGGGGCACTGGAGGCTGATGCTCACCCTTCAGCATGTGCCCCCAGGGCTGCTGTGTTATTTCACTTCTGCTTCTCAGTGGGGTCTGAAGTGATGTGTGGGGCAGGAGTGCTGTGCATGAATGAACTGCTCCCCCAGCACGTGTGATTGAAACTGAGAGTCTCTGGTGAGAACTGCCTTACAAACCCATGCAATGCCAGAGCTCTGCTACTTTGACATGTGCATGTCTTGTCTAGTAAGAAACACTGGG
>NW_009962991.1:0-598 GCF_000747805.2 Chaetura pelagica | reverse complement strand
AGGAAAAGGGAAGAGGTCTGTGCTTTGGCCAATCTCCATGGAACACACTTCCACCAGGAGCTGGGGAGCACAGAAATACTTGCTGGGGGTGTGTGGAAATGGGAGGATGGAAAGACCTGCCTCCTGGAATGATGCACCTGAAATGTGCTGGTTTGGTGACCATGGGAAGCCCAGCCCTGACTGGTCTATAGTGGGTCATGGCTGTAGTCTGCCTGCTGCTCACTTCAGTCAGCACCTGGTTTTGTGGGGAACTGGAGGACATTTCCTCCAGAAGTCCTGAAGCTCAGGAGATTCCAGCAGGGAATGAATTGCTAAGGGGTGTTGAATGACACAGACAGAGCTCCCATGTGCTGCCTGTCCCCTGACTCCTGTGCACCATGTTCAGCAAAGTCCTCGAGCATCTCTGCAGCCTGACAGCTGCTGGAGCACAGACCTGGCCAGTCCTTAAGGACTGGCTAAGAAACACACTGGGTACCTGATGTATATTCTGGTTTTTGGAGGGGAATTTAATGGCCAGACTGTCCTGCAAGTGGAAGTCTACCTCTTGGGTTTTTTTCCTCATTTAAATGCCTCATTGCCTTTGATGAAGAGAGCACTT
>NW_009962990.1:0-598 GCF_000747805.2 Chaetura pelagica | reverse complement strand
ACAACAAAAAGCATAATATACTAAAAAAAGCTAAGGATAAAAGCATGGGAAAATGGTAAACACGTTTTTTGCACATTTTTCCATGTGAAGCATGTAGCTGGTGCATGGCAAAACCCACCCAAAACATACCAGATGCTGAAACACACTAAAATTGTGACACAGGGAAAAAAAACGTGCAAAAACATGCAACAGATGCATGCCAAAAAATACAGAACATATGCTGAATGCTAAAACATGTTAATGTGAGACAGAGAAAAACATAGAAAAATACGCTCTAGAGGCATGCCCAACACCAGTAACACTGCTACACAGGAAAAAAACAAACTGTAAAAATCAGCACTAGATGCACACCAAAACACACCAAACACTGGCTGGATACTAAATGTGCACAACACATGCAAACAACATGCAAAGACATTTATGACTATGAACACGGAAAACAGGCACAACACATAGAAAGCATGCACAGATACACACAACAGCATGCACTACAGGCAAGCCAAAAAACACCAAACATGCTGAACACTAAAAATGCTAAAACAACATGGATAAAAGACAAAAAAACATGTAGTAGCAGGATGAAATTAAAAAAAAAAAA
>NW_009962989.1:0-598 GCF_000747805.2 Chaetura pelagica | reverse complement strand
ACAAGTGATTCAGTAGAATATGTTATGATTTAAACAGCAACTTAATTACAGATTAGAGAATGGCAACATTCACACTAACTTGTTACAAGGTCTCCTAAAATAAACTGTGTATTTGCATAAACACAAAACATACACATGCACACAGACAGAAATATTGACATCCAGTGAAATACAGACACCCACTCTTATGAAGGCAGTCATGCAGACACATGGACAGGCAGAAAGGTGGATGGAAGAGCCCATCCTATAGTTAAAATGTTCCTCTTTGAGTATGGAGTAAATACTCACAATGCATCAGTGTGCCTCAGTGGGTGATGACTGAGATAATTGAGGAGGATAATTTGCCCTGGCCTTCCATTTTTTTCTTAAAAACAATGTTGGCAGGCAGTCCTCGAGGAGCTGTACCTAAGAGGTGTTTCAGCTCAGGGAAGTTTCTGGCCATAACCCTCTGTGATCCACGAGAGCTCAAAGTGTTTTGCTTAGAATCACTGTTTATAGGGTCCGAGGTACTTTACATCTGTCAGGTACTTTTCCATTTCAGCCCAGCTCAGATGGTGAAATACTCTGATACTTTCTGCCAGTTGCATAGGCCCAGAAC
>NW_009962988.1:0-597 GCF_000747805.2 Chaetura pelagica | reverse complement strand
TGGTGGTATTCTGCCAGGTTAAACACAGGCTTGAAAAAGATAAGATTGAAAAGTTGTAGGAAATCATGTCACGGAATAGTAATATTCTAGAATATTGCTTCCAAGCAATTCTGAACAAAACCAGATGGCAATGCTCTCACAGAAAGGCCCATCTTGTAAAAAGTTGGAAAAGGCCAAGAAAGCTGGACTTCTGTATTTTATTCTGTCTGGTCCCACTCAGCCCTAAGGCTCAACCTCACAAGTTGAAAGCTGTGTCCACGGGGATGTGACACTGGGCTATGGGTCACACACAGAAGTGCCTGAGCAGGACAGTGTCGCCCCTACTAGCACAGCACTGCTCCAACAGGCACTGCCTGCAGAGTGAACCAGGTGGGCATATCCATGTTCTAAGCCACCAGCTCAGATTGCAAGGACTTCTCCTCTCTTCATGTTCAGACAGTTTAAGCATCTCTTCTAAGAGCAGGAAAGCCATGTTTGCATTTGGAGAAACATTAGCAGACTAGCTGGACAGCAACCTCTGGCATGAGGTATAGATACAGAAATCAAACCTGCACTGCAGCAACAGGCTTCTCAACTTCAGGCTGTTCCTCAGCAAAC
>NW_009962987.1:0-597 GCF_000747805.2 Chaetura pelagica | reverse complement strand
TCTGTTTACATTGGAATTTCCTTTCATTTTTACTTTTCATGTTTATTTGAAGAAAATACTGATAGCATTCAATACTATTTAGAATCTAGTCTTTCAGTCTGATGTTGCCATTATTGTGTAAAAGGAATGTGAAAGACCAAGACCACCCATTTTTTCCTGACAAAGTTCTTCCTTTTATTGCTCAGTTAATAGTATCTGTACTTGGGAGTAGTAGAACAGATCACCTTGGATTTGGACAATTCCTTGGACAGACAAATGGATACACAACAGAGAAAAATGCAGGATGGTGGAACTGAGTAGCTGTTCCCCCACAACAGGAAACAGAAGGCAAATCGTAAGTGGTGATAATATGGAGGCTTCTCTGCCCTTACTGCTCCATCCCTTTCATCCCAATACTATCCCCAGGGTTGTCAGGCACAGTTCACAAAACAATAAACATACTAAAGGTAAAAGTCATCCTGAATTCGGGATGGTGTTAGTAAATTGAACCTGTATTCATGAAGCTGTCAACTTCAAACCACCCCAAATACTGAAAAAAATGAATTGCATTTTTGAAATTCAGTGTTGTGGGAGTGTTCAGCTTCACAATATAAAACA
>NW_009962986.1:0-598 GCF_000747805.2 Chaetura pelagica | reverse complement strand
AATACAGATCTATAATATTGTTTAGAGCTCACTAAAAAGAAAAATAAGAGCTATTATTGGAATTAAAAGAATCTTTGAGTTGTTCTGAAAGGTCAGAGAGCCAGAATGGTAGAAGGCAGCACAGTTCTGGAAGGACATGTCTTGGCATTTAGGGTCCTGCTCCCCTCTCATTGAGCACAGGACAGGCAAAGGAGTGATGCCCTTCACTGCCCTGTCATTACAGGAGCATTACCGCTCCAGTGGTGCTCATATCAACTACTCCATATGCATGATCCCCAGCTAAAAAGCTGCATCCTAAATGCAAAACCACATAATTGTCTCATACTATACATGATATAGCCGCCTATGGTAAATGAACCACCCCTAAAAACTATAGTTGTTAACACCTTTCTGCACCTTATTTGCTCTGAATGCTTCCCATGGCTTCCAAGTAAACCAATACCTTTGCTTGGTGTAGAACCTTTTCATTCAAAGGACATTTCTAGCATGTCTGTGTGTGTGTGTGTGCAGTGAAATACAGAAAATTAAAACATAGGAGAAGAGAAGAATTAAAATATATCGAGCTAAACATGAACATAAACCACAAAAAAAAAAAAAA
>NW_009962985.1:0-597 GCF_000747805.2 Chaetura pelagica | reverse complement strand
AAAAAATAAAAATGCATTTATACTATTTGGCAGCTAGTAAAAAGAGAATGTTTCCCATCTTTAGTGTCTCTTTTAATAAGGTCTCAGCTTGCAGTCTTTGCAATAACAAAATGCTCATGTAAGGAGGGGAAGACTAAAAATAAAAAGACACTGGTTCAAAACTTGCATCTCCCAAGTACCAGTGGAATACTGTTACGTGACTATTTTTCTAATGTCTGAAAATACTGGAACTAAAATGCAGAAACCCTTTCCATACAGGGCAGGTGTTTAGCTTGGCAGAACCTAGGACTTCAGAAGCAGTTATCTCCAGGTGGGTGCAACAGGAGAAGTCAGCACCCTCAGAACCTTCTGTCATGTTCTTGTAGAGAAAACTGTCCCCTCCTGACTATCTGCTCTGGCTAATGATGAAAAATGCCACCATTTACAACCTCATGTTTTTTTCCCCAACCAAATGGCTGAAGTCTGCAGTAGGAATAATTCAATAGTACAGCTTATCTTTTTGCCCAGTGGGTGTCTTCATTGAAGAGTGGCTATGAAAGCCACTCTTGTGGCCACCATGTTGATGATGACCGAAGCCTTTAAGATTCAGACCTAAGT
>NW_009962984.1:0-597 GCF_000747805.2 Chaetura pelagica | reverse complement strand
AACCCCTAGGATTCTGTGATTCTGTGATTGTCTTCTCCATCTCTTCTCCAGGTGGGAGATGTGATCTACCACTACCACTGCTAACAGGGATATCAGGATTACCATGAAGGGCTGCTTGCCCAGGCACCCATTTTTCTCCTGCACCTTCAAGAGATTAAGAATAAAGCACAACATTTGTCTCCCAGAGCATTCAAACCATCAGTGGTCATCTCCTAAATGGGGGTGAATCCAGATGGACCAGTGGAGGAATATGGATGGTAAGGGCAAAAGGGAATTCATTAAGTGGGATGAAATTTCACTTGCTCAGTGCAGCAAAAAGAGGCTATGGAAGAAGAAGAAGACCTCTGACCACCTGCCTGCCAGGAGGGTGAAAGCCAAGGGAAGAAGGTAACTACTTAAGGAAGAAGAAGATCTGGCCACAAAAGTAAATGATTGCAAATGGAGCATGGATATGTTCCCACTGCAAGCAAACAGGTTTCTGAGAGCTGGATGCAGTGATATCCAGAATGGCCTCTCCAAAGGCACAGACAGCAGAAGGTCAGGGATGGACACACATGAAGCTTGAGTGATCCTGAACAGGGTCATGCAGCATGATGA
>NW_009962983.1:0-597 GCF_000747805.2 Chaetura pelagica | reverse complement strand
AAAAAAAAAAAAGGATAAATAGCTTTCCCTTGTTTTCACGTAGGGACATGAACGTCTATTTGCAAACGGGACTGCCTGCTGGTACCTACTGTGATGTTATTTCTGGACAAAAGGAGGGTGACAAATGTACTGGAAAACAGGTGTACGTTTCTCGTGACGGAATGGCTAATTTCCAGATCAGCAGCAGTGCTGAAGACCCATTTGTTGCAATTCACGTTAACGCCAAATTATAACTGGGAGACATTTCCTTCTCTGCTTGGTCTGTGCATCTCTGTTGATTCCCTGGTATTTAGCATGAGCGTGTCTCTGTATCTGGTGCATAATAAATGGCAATCAAATTGGAGAGTGATGCTGCTTCCCGTAATGACTTGGACTGTAACTGTATCATGCTGTAACTCATGGCAGTGCAGGGGTGGTTTTGAAGGCAACACAGCACTCCATTTCCCAGATCACAGAAACCCGAGAGAAACTAAAATAAACAAAAATCCCCAAAACAATGCCTGGGTAGGTTAAAATGCAGTGTTTCCAAGGGTGACAGATCTGCACACAACTGTATCCCAGAGCAGCTGCAGTGCATGCAGTCAGCTATGAGCAGTG
>NW_009962982.1:0-597 GCF_000747805.2 Chaetura pelagica | reverse complement strand
AAAAAACAATCAAACTGATACTAGCCATGAAAACAACACAGGGATAAAATGAAATCACCAAATCTGAAATCTAATCTATTTTAATACACATGTATTCTGTGACTAAGGAAATAAAATATTATGTGGCTGCAATGGGAAGTAAAACCTTTTTATTCTATGCTAAACCAAAACTTTTCATGGCTTTTGTAGCACAACACATGAAATTATACATTGCTTAAGAGACATATATTCAGAAATGTGAGTTATATTTTAATTTTTTTAACAACTTTGCCTTAATGCAATTCAGTGTATATTTAAGTAACTCATTTAGAGACAGAAGTACTGAATGCTATGAGGAGGTGATCCAAAAAGCATTTGGAACAAGGTGGTTTTGGCATTGTCAAATTAATAAATGTTGGTTGCCTAGTGCAAGAATTCCCATAAAAATATCTCATCTACTAGAACTATTGTGCTATAACCATTCTGCTTTATAACACAGGCAGTCAAAAGCATGTACTGTTTTTAGAAATACCTATTAATTTTTGTATTTCCTTCTTACAGCAGTCTTAGCCACATTTTATACAGAACCATAGAACCATAGAATGTCTTGGGTTGGAA
>NW_009962981.1:0-597 GCF_000747805.2 Chaetura pelagica | reverse complement strand
CTTAATGATTCTATGATTCTAAAACGAAGTTGCAGTGACATCCCTGGTGCTCACATCCTTCTCAGCCTCCTGACTACCAGCACTTAGAACAAAAACATCCTCTTCCAGTTTTTCTTCCTTGCCTGATTCAGCAGGCAGATTGTCAAAGAAACACTGAGCTTGTAAAGGAGACAAGTCTCTGGACCTGAAGCAGGTGGGCATCAAGGAGATCTGATATGTACAAACACAACTAGCTTGACTTTATTCCTGGTGCACAAGATGTCCCACAAACTTGCTGTGCCTATTGAGTTCAGCCTGTTCTGCCTCCTTGTTCAAGAAGAACAGCTCCATAAACCCAGCTGTAAAGAACTCCAATTGTTTAATCTTATGCATAGAGTAATTTTTGGGGTTGGTTGGTTGGTTGGTTTTTCTGAGTTTTGTTGTGGTTGTTTTTTTTAGTTTGTTGTTACATTTATCCCAACATCACTGGAATACACTCAGTATCACAAAGCCACACCAGATTACAGCTGCTCCAGTCAGCACATGCCAACTCCAAGTGGAAGATTATAGATTTTGCAGGTTTATGGCTACATCAGCTCTGTTAAATGGCTTTAAATG
>NW_009962980.1:0-596 GCF_000747805.2 Chaetura pelagica | reverse complement strand
GGGATGCACCTGTCCCAGAGGGGGTAAAGGCTTCTGGGGCAGGAGTTGGCAGGGCTCATTGACATCTTTACTATCAGTCATTGTGCTTTCCAAGAACTCTCAAAAGTATACATTTACCTAAGCCAATATTTTATTTTATTTTTTTTAATCCTATGAAACAGAGGTTAACCTACAACACAGGCATTGAAAAATATTAATAACAATTTTTTAAAAATAAAATCTGAGTTTTGTTTTTGAAGGCATTTAGTTAAGCATTTCTCAATGGAGGGCAGTTTACTAAGCTATGAGTAGAGAAAGCAAATGCTGTTAGCTGCAGAGGAAGAACTAAGCGCAAAGCAGTTATGTCAGTGACACACACACAGAAGGCTGCCACTAAAGTGGCTATAGGATAGAAAAGAAATTACTAGTAAACAACAATAAAAACGGTAAAATTAAATATGAAAACTGTCAACCAAGAAGATAACTCCTTTCATAGAATGTCAATCAAGCTGACTATTAACATAAAACAAGTCTCTAGTGCCTCTTGTCAACTGGAAAACAAGGCCAGAACGATCCCACATTCTAGCAAAAATAAAATAAAATAAATAAAATAAAAT
>NW_009962979.1:0-596 GCF_000747805.2 Chaetura pelagica | reverse complement strand
TTTTTTAGCACTGTGTGAACTGTGTAAAGAATGAGGATACACAGTTAGGCCAAAATGGCACATGAAAGGGAAACATATTGGGCAATGTTTTTTTCTTTGTCCTTCTTGACTTTTGAAGTAATTTAAGTCTGCGTATCAACAGAATATATTGACAGATAGGTTGGTTTAGGAATTGTTTTCTAACATAGCTGGTCTATTTTTTCTTACTGTGTGCAGTTCATGTTGCTGGTGTATGATATTGCTGGTGTGTGACATTGGAGACCTCTGTGTTATTTAACTGAATTGTCACTATGTCTTTAATTAGTACATACACTATAAGAAGAGTATGTAGGGGATACTGAAACCAAATTAATGCTTTGTTTCAGCCTTCTTGTGTCTAGTATAATTTGCATCTTAGTGAAATGATGAGAACTCTTACTTGATATGTGTCAGTTAAAGTGGGATAAGTTTCAGAAAGCAGACTTCGTTGCAGCTTCACTGCTCTTAAAACCTCATCAAAGTAGGCTTTGTACTGGTCCCAAATAGTGCAACTATTATACAGGCAACTGATGAAGTTGTGGGATTTCTCAGCACCATGTCTCTAGGACAGTATGTGA
>NW_009962978.1:0-596 GCF_000747805.2 Chaetura pelagica | reverse complement strand
CCCACATTTGCAAATTTTAGTTCCTTTCTTTCTCCAGACGCCCCCTAAAACCTTTTTGTGCACATGGCCCCCGAGGAGAATATTTATACTTCCAGACCCTGCTGCCAGCTCGGCCTCAGCGCCCTTTGTTTAAAGGCAGATTTTGATTAAACAGGGACATTCGTGAAATCTGGAGCTGCCTGGGTCAAGTGATTTCAGTCCTCCCCGAAAGAAATGTGTCTGGGGGAGGTTAAAATGTCAGATAACGCACCCATTTTATAGAGATAGAGCCAGCGGGGGGTAGCGATCCTCTTGGAGGGGTTGTTAGGCGTCGGGGCACCCAGCAGAAAATGTTATTAACTTAAGTTGGACAAGTACTTCTGTGAAATTGGATGGGTTGTAAGATGGCGGTTCCCAGTTTTTTCCAATGTCTCCTCTTACATTTCTGCTTTAAATGCTTAAGTTTGGGGCTTTTTGTCTGCTGGGAGAAGAAAGGGGTGGCCAGCACCGAGAAGTGACTTTTTTGGGGGGTGAGGATAGCAGTTTGGCTGCGATCTTGGGGAGCTGGGACGTGCGGTTTGCTGGAGGCTTTGGAGCAAAGGTGTTTTGTCTGTGGG
>NW_009962977.1:0-596 GCF_000747805.2 Chaetura pelagica | reverse complement strand
ATCAGGCTGGCCTCTGGAGTGTGCTGGTGGCACAGCTGGACTGATACCCATCTGAGTGGTGGTTGTTTTTTATCTCCCCTGCTTGGGTGAGAAGCCTGCAGGAGAAACTTGCTACTTTCATGTGGGAATCTAATTTCCCATCTATTTGTATTCCCTGCCAGTTTCTAACATATGTCCTTACACCAGCAGTGTCTTCTTTTCCACCTCTGGCATGGATTCTGATGCCTTCACACAGATCAGCCCCTCATTTTTCTCACCCTTCAACCCAAGCTCTTTGCATTTAACTCTGCTCATGTCAAATAACACCGGGGTCTTGTCACAGTCCCATGATTTGAGACATGGGTCTTCCCACACCCCAGACATTTCCAGCTGACAGCCCCCCAAACTGTTACCCTTGTCCCCTGCGCGATCGGACAGTCTGTGCTGCTGAATCAAATCCCTTCTCCATTACTCCAGTCCTCAAGGTCATTATAATCTCTCTGTGTGATACCCTGGCCTCTTCTAGATTGATGATAGCATCTCAGTTTGCCTCATCAGCAACTTTCCTTTGCATTCTCCTGCTCTTTGTGCCAAGATCATTAATGCAAATGTTAAGC
>NW_009962976.1:0-596 GCF_000747805.2 Chaetura pelagica | reverse complement strand
GTTTCTTTTGGAGAGACTGAAAAGGGAAGTGCCACACTTGGCCAGGGCTATTCAGGCATAACTTCTGGCAGCCTTGTGCTCGATGACAGCAGGTTTGGGTAAGACAGTAAACTTGTTGCTTCAACTGAGTCTGTCTGATTTCTCTTGTTGATCAGGGAAAATCTGGAGTGAACAGCCTAGCAATTTGCTGTTTCATATTGATCTTAGTGTTGATAAGATGACTGGAGGTTACCTCAGTGCTCTAGTGCTATAATCCCAGAGACAGGATGCTCAGGATAAGCCGTGTCCTTTAAGTTTACATTTGACCCGGTAGGTTTTGTAGCTACACACTCCAGCAGTAACCATCCAGCCACATATGTAAGATTCATTTGCTCAAAGGCACATTATTTCCTGTGAGCTACATGTCTGGTCTATTTTTACTGCCAAGCATCAACAGGCAGGCTAGATATACATACAAGAAGACACACATGCAAGACAAAATTGTCCTCTGTGATGCATAATCAAAAAGTCTGCTTAAGTTATGTCTCCTTCTCTTCTCCAGCAGTCAGGGGAAACCAATTACTTTTGTCAGCTAGCAAACTGATCTGCATATATAT
>NW_009962975.1:0-596 GCF_000747805.2 Chaetura pelagica | reverse complement strand
CAAAACCAAGAAAAAATTATGCTTAGGCATACCACTCTTGTTAAAAGTAAATACTACTAGAGAGCTTTAAAGCTTCAGCCTGAAAACCAAACTTGTTCTTTAGCAAAGCCAGGTTTCCATCTGAAATGCTAAGCAGATCAATCTTAAGGGAGTGAACAGAAAGAGCATGAACCTCTAGCTCACTACTCTATTTCTGAGAACAATTCATAACTGTCAAATCACGTCAGTCCTAACCTGCAGAACTCTACCCATTCTGTCTGAAATGTTAGGAGCGAAATGGATACAGACAATACACATTGTATAACTAAGACATTCCTTAGTACAATCTAAAAGTGCGGTTGTTCTCAGACAGAACACTTATCCTGAACTCTGAAAATTCCACCAGCAGTCACTGGATTTCTAGGTGCAATTAAACACATTACAGTTTCATGTAACATAACTAATTAACTGCACTTTGAAACCTCTATTTCAACAGCAAGATGGAGGAACCTCTGAGGAACTGAAATCTGCATTCCACTGACTGCTAGTCAAGGATGTGGAGGAAAGGTCTTTCCATTTTAATTGGAAGCTGAAACAATTACTGTATATCTCTCCTC
>NW_009962974.1:0-596 GCF_000747805.2 Chaetura pelagica | reverse complement strand
CATATTGAGAGATGGAGTGTCCTGCTACACCAAGTGATCCCCTCCCTGTGCCTCTGTGGCTTCTTATCTTTAATTTTATCTTCTTTTTTCTTTTCTTTTGCCCTATGTGCTCCCCAGTTCGAGTGAGGGCTTTGGCATCGCGGAGAAGATCGTGCTGCTCACCTTCATCTCTGCAGTCATCCTGATGGCCATCCTGGGGAACCTGCTGGTGATGGTGGCCGTGTGCCGGGACAGGCAGCTCAGGTGAGCCCACCCAGCCACCCCCTGCCCTGCCCTGGGCACCCACAGATGACAATCCTTCCCTAAAAAGCCCCATTGCCACAGCTGAGGGCACAGGTGGCCGTGGGGCAGGGTGTCCATGGCCGTGCTGGCACCGTGGCAGTGACAGGCTCCCACACCCACCCAGTGCAGCCCCACTCAGGTTTACACCCTGGCAGTGGGATCCTTTCAGTGCCCATCCTCTACAATTTTAGGACTTTCAGTGTAAAAAAGCAGATAAATGAGTTAAAAACAAAGCTAAGTGGGAATTCCTTGGAGAAGTGGGTTTGCCTCTGCCCCTTTTCCATCTCAGATTTCCTAGGAAGCCCCTCAGAAGG
>NW_009962972.1:0-596 GCF_000747805.2 Chaetura pelagica | reverse complement strand
CACTTGTCCTCATTAGCTCCTCTGTCATTTGGGTCAGGAAGTTGTCCTTAATGCTCTCCAGGGTTACATATGCCCATATGTGTTGTTCCTCCAGCAGTTACCAAGGTGGTTGAAGTTTCCCATAAGGCCTTTGAACACAACACAGCTTCTGTTTACAGAACATTTGTTCTTCCTTCTCATGTCACCTGTAGCATACACCTTCTACAATGTCACCCATATTGATCTGCTCAGTAATTGATACCCATAGGCTCTCAGCTGGCTCATCATCCATCCCCTAGGCAGAGCTATATGAACTCCAGCTGTTCTCTCACATAAAGGGAAACTTCACCACCTTGTCTTCCCAGTCTGTACCCCTCCATTGCAGCACTGCAGTCCTGTTAGCAATCCCACCTCTTATCTGTGATCCAAACATCCTAGCTGTTCATTTGCACACAGGTCTCTACTTCCTCGTCTTTATTCCCTATGCTGCAAGCATTAGCACGCACACTTCACAGAGGCACCCCAGGATGCTGATTTCCTAGTAAATCCATAATTTTTCCATAATAAGGCCTTGCAAGCATTTCCTTGCCTAAGTGCAAATGCTTGGGGTGACCCTG
>NW_009962971.1:0-596 GCF_000747805.2 Chaetura pelagica | reverse complement strand
GCTCTGCCCAAAAGGCTCCAAGCCCTGCCAGACCCTGCTCTCCCTGCTCCTGTGCCCCAGATGCTGCTTCCCTCCCTGGTAGCACCTTCAGCCCACCCTGCTCCTGCTGCCAGCCCAGCCTGGCTCCTGGGAATGGTGCAGAGGGCATGTCCTGAGGGCCCTCCCACCCAGCAGGGTGCAAGGGGGTCTGGCAGCAGCTCTGGCAGGGCAGACAGGCCCTGAGCTCTGGGGACAGGCCCTGCAGGGGCTGCCACAGCAGCTGGGGCAGCACAGCACCTGCCCCTCACTCGACCTCAAGCAGCACTGGGGGGATAAACATCACCTGGGGAGGACTAGAGTGTGTGGGAGGAAGGGATGGGCAGCTGCTCCTCTCCCACACCCCCAGGGGCAGGAGCAACCACCACATCCCAGGGGAGTTTACCACCCCAACTCCACACACAAGCCAAGTGACTTCCCTCCCTGATGGCACCGCTTGGGCAGGTCAGGGCAGAAAGGCAGGAAGACACAAAGGCTGAACCCTGGGTTCTTTCTTCCCTTCTTCTGCCTTGCAGAGGACACAGAGGGACTTGTTCAACCTCCTCCCTTCAGTGTCATGG
>NW_009962970.1:0-596 GCF_000747805.2 Chaetura pelagica | reverse complement strand
CCCCCCCGAGGACCAAGCACAATGCTGTCCTCTTCTGGAGCACAGCCATGAGTCCCAGAACATCTCTGGAGGCAGAGCCCCCATCTCTCCTCATACCTGGCCTACTTCCAAATCACCCCCCCTGAAGGCAGCCAGACCACCTCCCAGTATCCTCCTGTAACTGGTGGATCAGCAAGCATCAGCTCTCCACTCTTTGCCGGAGTTCAGGAACTCTTGCAAAGAATGTAGAGCCACAGGGCAGGAGGAAGAGCTGCTGCTGGGTGCTCAGGACACATCCTCTCCTGGAGGCTGTCTCATCCATCCAGGATTTTGCCTCCACATCCATGAGGGAGTTCTCCCATTTGAGATGGGAAGAGCTGGGTCTGCAAACTGAGCAGCTCTGAATGCCAGAGGGGAAGAAACAGCTTTAGTCATCTGAGGAGCTTCCCAAACTGCATCCCCTAAAAAATACCCCCTTCCAATTAAGACAAGTATTGAAGCCAGAGATTTTTCATAGTCTGAAAACAAAAACAAGTGTTAAATAATTTGGGGCTGTAAAACCACCATATGTAAGTGACATGAAAATAGGTTTCATTTTGATTTAGGTTTTTGTAATT
>NW_009962969.1:0-596 GCF_000747805.2 Chaetura pelagica | reverse complement strand
CACAAATAGCCTCACCACTGTTATTACTTCTCCTAGGAATAATGAATTCTAAAATGAATGCCATTTCATATAGTTTTTAGATATGTACAATTGGTGACAATGAAAGGGGGAGGTGTGGATAAGATGGCAGGCATCATTAACAGTGATAATCTGTGTGTAACTTGTCAGCATCCAGTTGAAATGTCAGTGGTTCTGGACGTGGTGCAAGACACTGCACAGCAGCTGGGTGTGCCTGAGTGAGGAAGAAGTTTAGTAACATTTAGTGAAGCTCAACTAGTTACATACTGCATCTGCAGAACTGCTGGCACGGTATGAACCAGCATTTATGCTACAGTGATGGCCTGAGTGCCTCGTAGTTCATTCTCTGGAAAGTGTCTGGGATTTGCAGAGGCTGAAAACTTGGGGCAGCAGAGATGTGGTTGGGACAGCACTCCAAAAAGGCAGTGGGAGTGCTCAGGCTTCCTGCAGGCTCCAAGAAAACTGTTTTGATAGCTGAGCTGAAGTATCTTGAGAACACTTGGAGGCTGGAACCATTTAGCCTCAGTAACTGCTTTACAGCAGCCATCTGACTGAGTCTTCTGTGGCTTCCCATGTCC
>NW_009962968.1:0-596 GCF_000747805.2 Chaetura pelagica | reverse complement strand
CCAGCAGAGATCCAGCCCCCACCAGCACACTGCTCCTGCCACCTCCTACACTTAAATCTCACCAACCCTCCTGCTCTACCTTAAACTGCCAGCTTTAGAGGTCCCCACTCATCAAACCCTTGTCAGGCAACAAGAGGGGGAACAAGGAGGGCTTAATTGATCAGCTTCGAAAGTAGCCTTGAGAACTTGATTCAGATATTGACTTCCAACGAGCTGGTTTAACTCCAGCTTCCAGAGCCAGCAATGGCTGAACATCAAAACTATTAACCTCTGGCCTTACCAGTTGGTGAGACATCACAGCAGCAGTAATTAGGAAGTCAATCGGAATCACATGTCTCACTTACACTGGCATGTCAATCAATAGTGCCAGTGACAGATTCATTAGGCCAGGCCTTGCAGCACAAGCCAGTAACAACCTCATAAAATACACTTTTGAGGCAGGGCAAAGAAAAATCTGCTAGGAGGACTTGACTAGATGACAATATGTATTGATTAGGGCTCAAGCAATTTATGAAGTGCTACTTGCTCTGCAACCTTTCTGGCTCGGTGCTAAATTTTCCCAAGTAGTTGCTAAATAAAACAAAATATTGCACTTT
>NW_009962967.1:0-595 GCF_000747805.2 Chaetura pelagica | reverse complement strand
GAGGTCCCTTCCAAGCCCTATGATTCTATAATTCTATGAAATTTGTAAGCAAACATAATTTCATCATTTTTATATGAACTGTAATAAAAAATATTAGATACGTCAATACTCTGAACAGCAAAAATGCAAGAATAGCAAGTTCTAAATATTTTGTTACCAGAAGCCACTATTTTCATTCTTTATTGTGATGCTTGAAAATACATCTTACCCTTCGTTGCCAGGGGCATTAAGCATGGACTGTGTGACTCAATCTCCCTTAGTTGTGTTTTTTTTTCCTGATTTTCTTGAGAGGACACATTGTCTCATGAGAAAAGGCTGAAATAGATGGGAGTGTTCATCCTGGAGAAGACCAGGTTTGGGGGTGGGAGCAAGCTCATAAATGTGTACAAATACCTGAAGGGAGGATGTTGAGAAGATGAAGCCAGACTCTTCTTAGTGTTGTCCAGCGACAGTTCAAGAGGCAATGAGCGCAACCTGAAACACGAGAGGTTCCATCTGAACATCAGGGAATACTTTTTTACTGTGAGGGTGATGGAACACTGGCACAAGGTGCCAAGAGGTGAAGGAGTCTCCATCCTTGGAGATATTAAAAATC
>NW_009962966.1:0-595 GCF_000747805.2 Chaetura pelagica | reverse complement strand
TGGGGATGGAGGAGCAGCTGGTCACTCTTCCCATCCCATTCTGCCCACCTGGCACAAAAGGGCTGAGCAGGGTCCGCACACAGCCCTGACCACACCATGAGCTTTAGGTTATATTCTCATCACACTCTGTTATATAAACAACCTGTATCCATCTTTCTTACTTTTTCTGCAGTGGCCCTGAATTTCCTGACTTTAGGCCCTTGTTGGGTGATTTCAGCCTTGCTCACCAGCCCAATGAGCCAGAACCAACATTTTCTCTTCCTCAGTCAGTGCTACAGTCACTCACTCTGACACTCCTTTTTCTCTAATTTTAATAAATTAGAATGTCTGTTTTACTCCTTCAGCCAGGTTGGCATTGATCACCCACCTTCCCCCCTGTTTTGCTCGGGTCTGACCTGCCCTGGGGCAGCCCCAGCCAAGACCCAGCCATCTGCAGGCTTCCTTGCCCTGTGACTGGGGACACTTTCCCTGACTGGCACGGGCAGAATCTCATTTTGCTTTCTGAGGCCCCAGAGTGTTTGGAATTGCATATTAAAGTTTTCCTGTTGCTCATGGAAGACTGTTTTGCAGCTTTTAAATCCTTTACTCTTAGTAG
>NW_009962965.1:0-594 GCF_000747805.2 Chaetura pelagica | reverse complement strand
TGATCTCCAGAGGTCCCTTCCGACCCCTACCGTTCTGTGATTCTGTGATACTACAGTTCCACATCCAGAAACACATTCCTACCCCTCAGCTCTCCTAATTGAAGCAACAGTGAATGTGCCATGATGCATGAGGGCTGTATTAACAACTCATTGGAGAGGAACTGGCTCCAGTATCACAGAATCACAGACTGATGCAACAGATGCATCAGAAGGGATGCCAAGGATGTCTTCTTTTGCATCCAGTCATCCACAAAGCTGATGGGAAGCCTAACACCTGTTTTCTTGTTTAGCATGTGTCCTTTCTGCTGTCCCAGTCATGCAAAACAAAGGTATGTGTTCTTGGCAAGATGGCAGTGGGAAGTAGAATCTGTGTGCTGGTAATGCCATGGAGAGGAGGAGGTTGTGGTCCCCAGACACAGACCACAGCATTTCTGTGTGAATAAGTGGACACATGAGATATTGTCCTTCATCTCTCATCTACGTCTCTGCAATTTGTCCTTCAGTTCTACAGAGCAATATGTAATCCATGGACAAGAGGTTCTATTCTGAAAATAGGAACTCTGGGGTGGTGTCCTGGTTTGAGCCAGGATGAAG
>NW_009962964.1:0-595 GCF_000747805.2 Chaetura pelagica | reverse complement strand
ATTCTCTTTCAGGCCACTTTTAGGCAAGGGAAGGGAAAGGTGTATGTGCAGAGAGAGATCCTGCAACACCTGAATTAGCAGAGGACAATCTGGGCCTAATTTCTTTTTAATTATATGTAGTCTCTGGGGATGGTAGGAGGTGGTAAGGGAGGTGAATAGGAATCCTTTACATGCATCTCTGTGCATAGGGGGTTGTCATTTCCATGCATGGGGGTGTAGAGAGGAGCACAGAAATAAAGCTTCTAGACATCATAGGGCAGGCATGGAAAAGAGAGGTGGTGAAGTTGTTTCTGAAAATGTGGTTAACGACACCAGAAAGGTGTAGTAAATCTGCAGGAAATTGTGGTTTATTTTTATGTGAAACAACTCTGCCATTGAGTCTGGGCCTTTTACTGGAGTACATTTTCAGTATTTGAAAAATGCAGCAAACTGTGTGGGTTGTACATTGTGCCTTCCTGTGCTTTTACACTTCCACCTGTGTTCATGAGACAATCTACACTGAAATTGGCTGATGTTTAGATCTCTTAGAGGAGAATTGTGTCCCAGTATATTCAGTGTACTTTTGAAAACAAGTGAATTCCAGCCTTCCTGTGAT
>NW_009962963.1:0-595 GCF_000747805.2 Chaetura pelagica | reverse complement strand
AAAGTTACCGGTAAGTAAGGCCTGCTGAGGTCAAGGGGTTTTTACACCATTCCACAGAAATCCTCTCCCCTGCTATGACAGCCTCTTGCTGTCTGCTCTCAGTCTGGCTCACTGAAACCAGTCTGGAGTTGGCACAGCTTCCTTACCTCTCCCATCAGATGAGAAGTGTCCCTGAGTGTGCCCCAAGGTGGTAGAAACAATGTGAAAATGTGCATGGTCGATCACATTGCTTCTGACAGGGTTGAAATTTAAGATCTGATCTTTGGTATCCAAAGCAGTAGATTTACTGTGTCCCAAACAACGTGGAAACATGTTGTTGTTGGATCTGAAGCTGGCAGTGTAACATGATTAGCAGAACTAACTGGTGGTGCTGATGAGATTGGTGGGGTTAGCCCCTTCATTGCACAAAACTTGTGCAAAGCCTTTGTGTTAACGAGTTCTGTTGTCACCATTTTCTGGTTCCAACCACTAACCGGGTTGCTAGCATATGAGGTTTATAACTGAGCTATGTCCTAACAACTCAACATTCAGCCGTGACAATATCAATTTTGCCCAAGCATAAATAGGAAGAACTTACGTCTTCCTTTTTTTTTTT
>NW_009962962.1:0-595 GCF_000747805.2 Chaetura pelagica | reverse complement strand
CCTCCCCTCATCTATCCATCTAGTTATGCCACCATAAAAGGCTGTCAGATTGGTGAAGCGTGACTTGCCCTGGGTGAATCCAAGCTGACTACTCCTGATAATCTCTGTTTCCTCAAAATCCTTTGAGACGGCACCGAGAATAAGCTGTTCCATCAGCTTTCTAGGGATGGAGGTAAAGCTGAGCTCCACTCTTCTCTGTTGTTCTGTAGAATTGCCTCTTCTCCATGGGATATCTGTGGTGAAATTAAATCTTGGGAAAGCTGCAGGTTGTCCAGGGATAGGGATTTTGATCCCCGGTACTGGTTTAGCTTGGTTAATGTTCAGTTTCTGTTATTCCATGTTAATAAAGCAGTCTCTTTACTTGCCTTACGCATGTCTTCTCTCCTAGTAGGAGAATGCTATTGTCTCTTCATCTGAAGAGTCACTGTTTTCACTTAGAGGTGTTTACAGAGCTTTCCTTTTCTAGACGGATCTCTTCCTCCCGCCTCCTCCCTGCCATGTTCTTGACACCTTAGGATCTGTCTGAGGGTTTGAGAGGGAGGTGAGAGATTTGGATATGGAAGGAATTTCCTGAGCTGAGGTCTAGACTTTACAG
>NW_009962961.1:0-595 GCF_000747805.2 Chaetura pelagica | reverse complement strand
AAAATCTGCCTTCTACAGATTCCTTAAATGCCACAGCTATGGGAGAAGCTTCAGTGGCAATTCAAGCATTAAAAACCCCTCAGGCATTAGGTTTAATTAGTTTTGCTTCTCACAGAACTACCTGATTTGAGTAAAGTATGTGGTACTGGAACACACATGAATCTTCAAATTATTATCCAGAAACTGAACCATAAGCACAGTACGTCCCAACTACCTCTTGATGCTACTGAGCTCCCCCAAAAGCTGCCTGTCCTTGCCTAAGTACATTCACACTGTGCAAGTCATTAGCACTTTACCATCACTGTTCAACACAGCTACACCCTCTACATAGGAACAGTAACAGTCATCAGAAGACATCTAGACCATATTGCTCCCTTCAGGTATCAGGTGGGTTTGGGACTTGACTTTAAGAACAGGTAAGACAGGAGCCATGTGTATCTTCACAGCTACAGTCTCTCCTACTGATGAACAGGACAAGACATTCCTCCTACTGCTAGTACAATACTACAGTAGCGCTGCACCTGAACCCACACATTAAGTAACTAACATTGAAAACAGAATCTTGAGCTGCTATTGGCTCAAGTATTTTTTTTTT
>NW_009962960.1:0-594 GCF_000747805.2 Chaetura pelagica | reverse complement strand
GGTTCTGATAAAAACAAAAACAATGTTACTTTTAAACTGTAAATTTCCTTTCTGGGAAGAGGACATCCTATTGCATCTGGGGTTTCTAGAGCCAGGCTATAGAGTTTCTATTTTGGAGCCACACCAGCAGATTCTATGTCAGGCTGCGACAGTGCGATTCTCAAGGAAGAAGCTGCCAATGTTATTTGAGCCTGTGTCTTCTCCAGAGTTTCACCCTGTCCCTGTACTAGATCAATAGCACAGATAGGAGAGCTGCAAAATCAGAAGTTGAAAATAAGTATGTTCTGGTTCACCTTTGTTAACTGAAATATGACAGCACAAAAAGGATTGCTCCTCCTGACCTCCTTGTGCCCGTGGGACGGTTGTGTGTCCATCCCTGTGCAGAGGCTGAGGCAGAGGAGGGATGCTGAGGAGGTGCTGCACACAGTGCACCCACAGCACTGCTCCACTTCCCTGAAACCTGCTATAGAAACATTCCACAGGGGAAATGTGGCACTGGCCCTGTGTCTCTGCACACAGAGCTGGCTCAGCTGTGTTGGTCTATGTGCCTTCATACCTGTCTGCCCCGTGGTGGCACAGCTAGTTGCCACTCTC
>NW_009962959.1:0-594 GCF_000747805.2 Chaetura pelagica | reverse complement strand
CTGAATTGTACTGTGGCACCTGGCTGATGTTTGGGCAAGAGCCAGTATTTTCATGACAGACACTTTGTTTTCTGTTGCTGCCCAATGCTTTGTTGTATTTTTACTTGAAATTCTCTCTGAAAACTTGGAAATTATCTGGTCTTCATTTTGGTCTTTGATTTGTCACTCTGGGAGTTTAGTGTTTCATGAAAGTGTTAAAATGAAATTGACTTGGTGTTTTGTGATTAGGTATTTGTCAGCTGTATTGCTTAAGCAGCCCTTCCTCTCCATCCCTGTTTGATCATTCCTGTTGCTGCACAGCCCTCTCCAATATGCTGCTTCCCTATGGTTTTAGAGTAATGACATTGTGAACCGATCTTGCTGAAGAAAAAACAGTTTTGTAAACAGAATAGAAGTCATGTAGAGATGAGAAAGAGCAACTCCAAATGTCTTGGAACTAGACAACGGGTAGTTGGAAGAACTGGACGTGGAAAGTGAAGCAGCAGAAATAACTTACTACAAGGTGGTCAATCAGGACTACCCTAGTTAAACCCTCAGACTACTACCCATTATTAATTTTTCAGGTAGGCAGTGATGAGATTGCTGCAAGAAGTC
>NW_009962958.1:0-594 GCF_000747805.2 Chaetura pelagica | reverse complement strand
GAACTGACTCTAAACCCCATCCCCTGCCCTCTGTGCCACTGGGGGGAGGAAGGGAGAGAAATTGGGAAAAAATATTTTGGACCCGGGAAGAAGGGAGGGGTGGAGGTAATATATTTAAGCACTGTTTTTTGTTTGTTTGTTGGTTGGTTGGTGTTTTTTTGTTGTTTTTTTTTTTGTTTATTTTGTTATTTTCTTGTGTGAATTTGATTAGCAATAACTTAAATTCTTATTTTTCCCTAATTTTTTTTCCTCTGTTTTGCCCATGACCATAATCGGTGGGCAAACCCTCTCTGTCCTTTGTCTCAACCGATGAGCTTCTAGCTGGCCTTTGTTCTCCCCATCCACAATGTGTGTGAGAGGTAGGGTAGGGGGTGAGTGAGTGGCCACGTGGTTGTTCTTTGTTGTTGGGTTAGGCATAAGCCATGACATCATGGTACTGCCCTTGTGAGTGACTCCTTTTGGGGCATATTTTGTAGGGAACTGTGTGTCTTGGTATAGAGATGCAGATGGCTGGATCTGTTGACCGTCTCACCTTTTTTGGTGGAACTTTTTTTGAGGATTGGGTGGCATTCCTCACTACTACGGTAGGTGCAC
>NW_009962957.1:0-594 GCF_000747805.2 Chaetura pelagica | reverse complement strand
GTCTGACCACTCCTTCTGTGAAAAAAAATTTAATATATGCTTAAGAACTAAGTATTAGTTTGAACAAGTTAATCTCAATCTTTCATAAGGAAATAAAAAATGAAAGAGCTTTCATTCCCAGAATAAAGGGGCAGGAGAGGGAGGGACACACAGCATGCTGTTAAGTGAACTTCATTTTAGTTTTGACACTTGGAAAACTGCAAGTTTAGCATATCACTTAGCAGAGGTCAATTCTAACTGTCACCTGGAATGAGCTGATGAAGTAATGATTAATGCAGCCAATGTTTGCAAATGAAATTTCTTGCAGCTGGGAAAGCATAACCTAGGATTTCAGTACAGACTGGGATCCACCTGACTGGACAGTAGCTCTGTGGAAAGGAACCTGGAGGTTCCTGGTGGACAACAAGGTCAATATGAGGAAACAGTGTGCCGTAGTGACAAAGAAAGCCAATAGATGCTAGGTTGTATCAACAAGGGCATCATCATAAGAGCTAAAGAAGTCATCCCGCTCTACAAAACACTTGTCAGGCCACACCTGGAGTACTGTGTTTCATTCTGAACCCTGCTGTACAAAAAAGACACAGGCTTTTAAAT
>NW_009962956.1:0-594 GCF_000747805.2 Chaetura pelagica | reverse complement strand
AACCCTATGAAAAGATGTCCTGTGTTTGTGCAGGCAATCACCACTCAGCAAAACAATTTTAAAAGCAGTTATGTACATGTATTAATCACTTTAAAAAAATAAGTAAAATAGTAAAATTTAAAAAAATAACAATCTACTGTGTCCATACATTCAGAAAATAGAAGATTAAAGATACAGTAAAAAAAATACTGTCAATTTATATTTTATGTAGGTAACTCACATAAGGACTATAAAATTATCTTTCCCATTATAAACTCCATTTTCATAATTAGCTCTGTCCCATAAAGTGGCTCTTCAATCCTACTTGCTATACTTTCCCTTTGCTAACAGGCTGTAAACATACTACCTCTCCTTTTTATTAACCTTGACTAATTAACCATCATCTAGAAAATACATACATCTGTCTTGCAGATGCTTTTTTGCAGTTTAAACAAACTAACATTAGTATGCCACTTTGGAATAATATCATTGTCATGCAACAGAGTTAACCAGAGTTTTAACATCATGCTCATAATGTTAAATGGGAAATAAAAGCTTATCAGTTAGGGGAAAATAGCTTGAAAAAAACATTAATACACAAAACTGTATGAACTC
>NW_009962955.1:0-594 GCF_000747805.2 Chaetura pelagica | reverse complement strand
TACCCTCTGCCTTCTGTCACAGAAGGAAGGTCCATACCTGCTGATGGGCATGAGAGTTTGACCAGCAACCTGCCCTGTTTGCATATATGAAAATAAATATTTTAACAAAGGAGGTTTTGTTCTGGTTGATTCTCCATTCAGTGCCCTGGTCAACTCTGAAATGCCTTCAAGGAGAAGACTGGCCTCACCAGGGAGAGGTCAGGACTACAAAGAGGCAGAGGCAAGGGAGAAGGAGCGAGCACGACGGGATTTTTTGGCTTGCTGTAGATCAGTGGGCTGGTCCCTCCCTGCTTCCCATGCTCTTTGTGTTGCATTGCCAAAGGGAATAGGGAGCAGGAGGGTGGTGTGAGTCGAATGACATGGCCTGGAATGGTGGTGTGAGCAGGGCTGGCTATGGTTGGGCTCCACCTCCTGCAAACCAGCAGAGAAAGCTCTCAGTGGAGAATTAAAAGCCACATTTAATAAGGGAAATTGTTTTAATTACAATGCAACGATGCCTGAGTCTCACATGTGGTGTTAGTTTCACTGAGAGACTTCAAAGCACTGGTAGATAAGTGCTGCTGGGCTCCTGGAGCAGGTAGGGAAACTGAGGCA
>NW_009962954.1:0-594 GCF_000747805.2 Chaetura pelagica | reverse complement strand
GTCTTTAGATAAAAGCTGTATTGAAACCTGAAGTATTTTAGGTAAGTATTATAAATACAACAACAACAAAAAAGTGGAATATACCCTGATGCTCTAGGAATGTTAGTCAATTCACACACCTCCTTGTTTTGGTCAGGCAATAGAAGGTTTGTTCATCAGGGCATGTGATTTTCTGTCTGTTAGGGAACCAGTTTATATTCTGTTTTTTTATTAAATGCTATGATATTTACACATATGATGCACAATCTTACTTAAACCTAAATAAGTAGGTTGGCCTTCAACATAAGCTTGAATGTACCACTGGGCAACATCACACACCAGTGGGTGATGTTCTAGGTTACTAGAACTAGGTGGGTGATGTTACTACGTGAGTAGTAAAAGAAGTTAGACTGGATATTCATGTAGCAATGGGCAACCTTTAAGATGTATAACTAAAGGTGTGCACTCCAAGCAAGATGCAAAATACAGATGCAATCATACAGAAAGAGAGAGACACAAAGACAAGAAAAAATCAGGAGATTTCTTCTTGTTTGCCCTGTGTTGAAGAGTTTATTGCTTTGGGACGCCTATGGGTAAGACATTTCATGAAGCTAC
>NW_009962953.1:0-594 GCF_000747805.2 Chaetura pelagica | reverse complement strand
AATGGAAAATCTAACAAGGAGTACAGAACTAAAGATAGGGATCTTCTTCAAATGAGAGGAGAATGAGCTTACTAGGAAAGTTTCCAGTATATTGGGTCAATATCCCTCAATGCACATCTGGAAAGAAGAAAATGGAGGGCAGACATTCCTGTAAAGGAGAAATAAGCCAGTAATACAGTACTCATTAATGACATCTGAGAAGCACATCTTCCCTGTTTCATGTATCATAGTCAGTATTTACTGAGATTTGAAGAATACTATGTGGGTTACCACACTCATTAGCTACCTGGGGCATACAGAAATAGAATCCGTTATGGACTCTCTGGAAGTCAATAAAAAGAGTTCTGTTGAATCCTGTGGATTAAGCATCCAGGCCTACTTAAGTAGGACAACAGGAGAGACTTTTCTCTTGGCAGTAAATCTTGCAATCCATTAACTTCTGGTGGCAACTCTCTCTCCATCACAATCCCATAGTCATATTAGTATGTAAACATTTTTCCCACTACAGCAACAAATGTTGTGCCCCATTCTGCTAAGCCTGTTCCAGTTATATACTGAATCATAGAATCATAGAATGATTTGGTTTGGAAGGGA
>NW_009962952.1:0-594 GCF_000747805.2 Chaetura pelagica | reverse complement strand
AACAAATGGAAGAACTTGAGGAGTACAGAGCCTCTGGAGGGAAGCTGAGAGGAAGATTTGCATGAGTACTAGCATCTCTAACCTCCAGAATATAATTTGTTTCTACTCAAACACCTGGGCACCTGGAAGCTGAAGGACTTTGGTATCTGAACCTCAGTGATTTATTCAAAGCTATTTCATGAGGCTGATCTTGACCCAAGCTTTTTAAGTCCCAACACAGAACTTTGCCCCGGGATGAATCCTTCTGTAATCATCAGTGTACTTTGAAACTAATTGCTTAGTGTCTAATTATCAGCAGATCAATTCCTTTAGGTTCAGAAATAAAAATAAAAAAATAAATAATTTTAAAAAACGCTATTTGGGCCCTGAAACTACTAAGATTTACATGTGTTTAACACTAATCCTCTTGACTTAGTGAGCGGGACAGATGATGTGTTTAAAGTAAGGAACATACATAAGTCTTCACTAGAGTGGGGTTTAATTATAAAATTTAAAAATTTAAAATCTCTACAATAACTGCCTGCTCTCCAGCTTGATGAATGCAACGACCACACACCCCAATACAGACAAAAAAAACCCCTGACAAGCTAGTAC
>NW_009962951.1:0-594 GCF_000747805.2 Chaetura pelagica | reverse complement strand
CTGCTTTTAAGATGTTCAGGGGAAGTCAAACCAGTGTAGTTCCTGGTGAAAAGAGCTACCACATAGAAGAGAGGTAGCATGTCTAAAATTGTAGGGAATCTAACTCAACTCCCAATACTGTTCCAAGACAGCACTACTTTAACTATTAAAGATCACACAATTTTGCCTATTTATTTTAGACCTACACTCAATATATTTATTTTTTTTCTGTAGGATTACAGTCCCTTGTAAGAACATGTAGTGACATAACTGTAATATCTTCTTAATTTTACTTTCTGAAATAATATGCACAGTAATTTATGAAAGTAAGAACCCACTTTTAAAAAATTAGGTTTTCACACACACAACCTTTTAAACATCTCCAGCAGGCCCATTTATTAGGAAATCAAATTTTAAAGGCATGTTTCTTTCTTCTTTACTCATTGAGTTATTAATAATTTCTGAAATAGAAAACCTGGAACCCCAGAGGGCAAGTAAGGGCACACCTCCCCCACTGCAGACTTGGCCAAACCCAGCCCTGAAGCCCTTCAGCTGAGTTCATATTAATAAATGCTGCTCCACCTGTGCCTGGGTGAGTTCAGAATTTGCTGGTCC
>NW_009962950.1:0-593 GCF_000747805.2 Chaetura pelagica | reverse complement strand
GGCAGCAGATACAGGTCCAGCCTTCAAGAATTCTGTGGATCAAAAGGATGGCTTCTGGGACTTCCCATAAGAAGACCACGTACCAACTAATTACTCACCACCAATAATACTCTTCTTGCCTTGCATCCCTTCACATATTTAGTGCACTCGCACTTGAACAAGTGACTTCAGTTTCTTCACTACTTCTTCACCTGTCCTCCAGCCTTCTTCTCTAAGGCAGTTTTCCACTTTGGAAACCGTAGCTCTCTTCCACCAAAGCAAGCTGCCTCTCTCCAAATCTAGGAAGCAACAGACAGCAAGACATTATTCCTTGAACACAAAGTGATTGTTTAGATGCTCTCTCCACTCGGAAGGGAATCTGGAAATCTGACCCACTTTAGATGGGCAGAGTTACTATCACACACAAATCAAAGCAAAGATACTCTGCTTTTTTAATTATCTGAATGCTGAGGACAAATCCATAATCTTTAAAGCACTAAATAAATACAAATGATAATAATACAGATAAAGTAAACACAGATCATATTTGCAATGCCCACTTAAAGCACAAGTGAAGGCAGTCAGCCATTCCATTGGCAACATGAAAAAAAAAA
>NW_009962949.1:0-593 GCF_000747805.2 Chaetura pelagica | reverse complement strand
GCTCTGTTACCCTCAGAGTAAAGAATTATTTACTCATATTCAGGTTAAACCTCCTGTGATCCAATCTGTGGCCATTGCCTCTTGTTCTGTCCCTGGACATCACTAAGAAGAGTCTCTCTCAACACCCCTAGTTCAGCAGCTTCTTTCTACTGCCAGCTCTGTGTGATATCACAGACCAGAACAGTGTTTCAAAGAGCTCTGTAGTAAAAATACTGAGATGAAATATTCTGACACAAGTCACTCCTTGCTTTCTTGCAACTAGAATCACAGAGTGGTTCTTAAAACATTGCAGCATCCTGGGCTTGGACAGTTCCCTAAAACTCCCTGGGAATAGAAATGTACTAAGAAGAGGCAAACCCATGTGTTTACTCTCAAGATGTGAAGGGACAGAAGATGTCCTCTGCCACTTCCAAACCACCATTTTCTCTTGCATGTGAAGGTCACTGATCTCTACCTTCTGCCATCCTAGAAAAAAAGCAGTTTGAGATCAAGTAGCTATCGAGGAAGAGAACACGACAGGTCACAGGACTCTGAGAGAAGATAGAATCATAGAATCATCTTTGTTGGAAAAAAACTTTAAGATCATCAAGTCC
>NW_009962948.1:0-593 GCF_000747805.2 Chaetura pelagica | reverse complement strand
CACCCACTAGGCAGGTGATCTTATCATAGAAAGATGTCAAATTAGTTAAACAGGTCTTCCTTTGTGAATGCATGTTGACTGTTCTTGATGAGTGCATTATTCTTTAAATGCCTTTCAATAGTGAGCAGAGATAAAGTGAGATGAGCTCTGTGAATGAAAGGTCTTAAATAGAGCTAGGGAAAAGCAGGGTTGCTTTTTTGTCTACTGGCCAAATTTCACTTTGGTTAGCTACCTAATTGCCTCTGTATTTTCAACTGGAAGAGGTATTCTTCAGCACTTCCTTGAACTGTCTTATGGTACATCTGTGCACCGCTAACAAGATCTGCTTTTCAAGTCTAAAGGGAGATGCCCTTCTGTGATGACTGAAGTCATCATTCATTGTTCCTTCCCCATGTCCCAAAGGTGCTGCCGGGCTTTAATGAACTATTCATCAAGTGCTTGGAGATCTATCTTTAGATGGAAGCAGTCTGGGCAAGTGCATGATTCTCGCTGCATAGTCAGAGGGTGATACCCAGCTGTCTACTGATCTGCTTTATCTGCAGTGGATAACCCCTTTCTCTGGATGAGGGGGTCCAGCAGCAAAAGTACTGTTG
>NW_009962947.1:0-593 GCF_000747805.2 Chaetura pelagica | reverse complement strand
GGCCCAGGGCTCTGGGACCCTCACACTCAAGGTTTCCTTATATTAATTTTCTCCTGGGCATTCTCCAGGCTGACTCTGTGCCATTAAAAGGTGTTTTGGCCCAGCAGGTGTGCCAGCCCCAAGCCCTCCCTGCTCTGCACTGCACTGGGGCCTCCACTGGGACAAAACATGGAGATGGGCTCTGGATCCTCAGAGCAGGTTCCTGCTTCTTGGCATCACTTGGTGGTCTCAGCTTTGTGGTTGTCCCACCCTGCCTGGTCAGTGGGGCTCTGGCTTCACATCAAACCCTGTGGGGATCACCTGGCAGTTCCAGCAGGAGATCCAGGTGCCTCGTAGGAGTTTCTAAGCATCAGGGAGTTTACAACTGCAAACATGGCAGGATTATGACAAACACTAAGCAGGCCAGGGTGCAACTTTGCTCCTGCTGTAGAAGGGACCTTGGTTGTGCTGCTTGTGTACCCACTTCCAACTCCTGGGCCTGATTTCCTGCCTTTTCCAGGGTACTGCCCAGACACAGAGCCCTCAGGTGTGTCATTGAGAGCTGATCAGCTGGAAGTTGAGCACTGAAATCTCTGTGGTTTGAAGGCACAAGG
>NW_009962945.1:0-593 GCF_000747805.2 Chaetura pelagica | reverse complement strand
TCCAACCTTGATGATTCTAAGATTCTGTGATCCTATGGCTTCTATTTGCACTTTACAGAAGACCAAAAGCAAATTGAACACGGGTAAGTGTGGAATGAAACAAACCTTTGAGGAAGTGGGCTGTGTCACTGCAATCTAGGAAAACATTATGAATTAACAATAATAAATTTCTGAACTTCTGCTATCCTTGACTATGGGGGCTTCTTCTAGTTAATAATTATTGTAGAAAACTAATGAGAATTGTTGCTTTTAAGGCTTCTAAGTAGATTGGAAGTGTTGTGTGAAATATTGTACTATTCATTCCTCTTAAGCAAGCAGTGTAATGTTTGCTTTTGGGGGACCTGAATCCATTTCTAAAGTTGTTTGCTTCACACGTAGTCAGCACTCTGTTGCTTATATATAAGTCTGCATATGCCACATCAGACACTGCAGCTGGGAATATCACTGTTGATTTGTTGTTGATTCGTCAGATACCCTGATATTTTACCAATTTGCAAATACATATCCTTTTATGGGAAATAAATGTAATGCTTCAAGGACATGCTTATGTTGTAGATGTCTTAGTGCTCAAGAAAATTGGGCTGCTGTAGGAG
>NW_009962944.1:0-593 GCF_000747805.2 Chaetura pelagica | reverse complement strand
TTTTTTTGTTTATGGTTTCCTGATTGTGTTTTGCATCCATAAAGTAGCCTGTCATATAGTCAAACAGATTGTATCCTTGTCTCTTACCCAGGTATCTGTATGGATGCATACAATATTCTCCAGGCAATACCTTGGACGAGAAAAAATTATTTCATTCATTCACACTAGAGGTCACTGTGAGCAAAAGATTATCCCTGACTTGGAAAGGAAAGAACACTAATGGATCAATTCACAGAAGGAAATTTATAGCCTACTTTGCAACTTGGAAGGTTGATGCACACTCTTCTGTTAACTATGTTGTTGAAGGGGGACATGGTACTTCCTAATGCAGCCTCATGTACTTAAAAAAAATATTAGAAAACATAGAGTTAGAAGTCATTTCTATCAAGAAATCTGCAGTGTTAAAATATGTCCTTTTTTATTTTAGGCAAAATTTTGTCTCTGGTAACACCACATTGATTCAAGATAAGAGCTCGAGACTTTGTTGACACTTGTTGCTGGGGGGTTTTTTCTGTATAAACACAGACTCATAGAATCACAGAATGCCAGGGTAGAAGGAATGTCAAGGATCATCTGATCCAACCTTTCTAGGT
>NW_009962943.1:0-587 GCF_000747805.2 Chaetura pelagica | reverse complement strand
TTACCTACCTATTGATAAAACCTCAGCTTTTGTTACCAGAATATTTTGTTAGCACACACATATAAGAATTTCAGTGGAAATATCAAATAAGGTATTTCAGACTTCATTCATCCTCCCATGTAAGTGTCATTTCCCTCTTCAGCCGATTCCTTTCTCAATTCAACTTTTGCCCGATTCTTCAACTGTCCAAAATATCTAGTGAATGATTCTAAAGTTGTTGCTGCACCTAATTTTATATAATCATGCCAAATAAACAGCAAATTTGTAACATCTGCAGAAGAAAATGGGTTAGGATAAATTGCAAGTGGTACTGAGACTGAAGAAATACAATGACCAAGCTCTCATATTTGGTTTGTATGCAAACATCCTGTGAAGGAACAGATTTACAATACTGGAAGTGGAATTGCTCTGAAGCTCTGAATATTAAAATATCACTGTGAAAGTTGTGGAGGACTTCAATCAGTCCCTACCAATTCCAAATCTTTTAATGTGCCTACACACAGACACCTCCCTATACAAACAAAGCAGTGAAACATTTTGAGCACTTGAAAGGGGAAATAGCTTGGAGCTATAACTAGTGGTTATGG
>NW_009962942.1:0-593 GCF_000747805.2 Chaetura pelagica | reverse complement strand
AAACTTCCCATGGTGCAACTTGAGGCCATTTTCCCTTGTCCTATCAAGGTAGGCAGAGGTTCAGGGCCTGCTCAGACATCTGCTGATGGTGAGCTGCACGTGTTGCCACATCCTGAGGCACGTAAAACTAGGTCAGTCTGTTGAGCTCCTTTAGGTGGTAGGCAGCTGAGACCTAAGACATGGTGTTGCCTCTGCTCCAGGTGCCCAACAGTTGGCTGCACAGCTGGGGATGTCAGGGAGGATTGATTTTGGAAACAGTGTGGGACAGACTTTCCTCACAGCTTCTTCAGAAGGGGCAAGTCTTTTTAGACAATCTTGTGTGAGTCCCATCAGGAACTGATGTATTTTTCTGCAATCTTACAAATGAAACAGTTATTAATCCCTAGGGATGTCCTGGGGAAAGGCTGTAACTGCTCTGAAAAGGTGAAAGGGAATGTTTGGCATTTATTTGGATGACACAGTGTCACCATCCCAGTGAACTGCCCAGGGCACTGGAAGAGCTCTCTTGACATGACTCTGAAAAGCTAGTGAAACCTATGCAGACACAGCTGTGCCACCAATCTGCTGTCCTAGACACACAACAAGGCTGAACT
>NW_009962941.1:0-593 GCF_000747805.2 Chaetura pelagica | reverse complement strand
CCCTTCTCCAGCTCCGCTGCCCTTCTCTGGACACGTTCAAGCAACTCAATGTCCCTCCTGTTCTTAAGAGTTTCCAAGCTCAGACTCTTACAGCACATATGCCAAATGAACGGCAGAAGAATCACTTAAAAGGAGCAGAAAACTCCTCATTGGTTTCTGGGTCATGTACAAGGGTGAATTGAGTTCTTTAGCTTCTTTGATGATTCTATGATTCTAACTACAAACTCCTGTCAGGAAAATTTCCTCCAAACCTTCTACTGTTCTTACCGCTTGCCAGGTTTATACATCACATTTCCTAATGTTTTCACACGGCAACAGAACATTTTTTTATCACTATTAAACACCAGTCTACTGATTTATATCTCAGTAGGTTTCCAAGAATAGCTCCAATTATGTTGATCCACCATCTAGAGTTGCATTTTCTACAAATCAAACAAATACAGAAGCATAACCTGCTCCTTGGAAGCAAACATGATGGTTTGCCAGACATGCTGATAAATGCTGGGAATTTCCATTCAGCACACGTCATGTGGAAACACTAACATGAACTAGAAGTCTGAGGAGAGTCAAAGCAAGCTGTCTTTTCCAGCAGC
>NW_009962940.1:0-593 GCF_000747805.2 Chaetura pelagica | reverse complement strand
TTTTTTGGAGGGGTGCAGGAGGAGAGGCAGATAAAGAAGGTTCTTTTAAATGAAAACTTCAAAAAAAATTAAACTGCCTGTATACTAAACAACAGCAAAGAGGCCCATTTACTGTAAATATTATGAATGGATTTGGCTGCCTTCTCCATCCCCACCCTTCCTCCAAGGCTTTTTCTCTTGAGCTGAGTCAAAATTGGGCCTTCAGACAGCAGGGTACTCTATAATTTGCATGGCTGATGAGGCCTGAAGCCTGGTGTGGAGGAAGCTGGAGTCAGCTGGCTCCTCTCTAACCACTGGAGACAGGCAGACAGGCATTTTTGGTGTGTGCCTGGGTGTTATTATTTAATTTTTTTATTCATTTCTGGGCCCCCCTTCCCCTCCCCTTGCAGCCTTGCTGGGATTTTGAAGAAAATGGGCACACAAAATAGTTCTTCTCTTCTTGGGTCATTTTTAGCCATGTTAATTGATTAATCACCATAATTAGACCGTAGCAGTGACTAATAGGATGTTTATGAATCAAATTTCTGGTTTGGTGGACTCTGTGAACTCAGGAGTTGCACTTTGGCTCTTTCTTTGCCATCTCCTCCCCCCCC
>NW_009962939.1:0-592 GCF_000747805.2 Chaetura pelagica | reverse complement strand
CTCAGCTGGTTGAAGGACAGCTACACTGATTGTCAAGGTAGGAGAGGACAGAGTAAATGAGCTCCTCTGTTTCTGCCATCTGTGTGGAATCTGTTCAGCAGAACACAGAGCACTGAGGACTGCACCATTCTGAAGCTGCTCCTCGTTGCCTATAACCAAACTGGGAATGTGCCATCTGGAAGTTCATTGATAGCCTCTGAACCTATTATGAACCACTTATTCAGGGCACAGTCCTCCGGTCAAATTGAAGAAATGCTGCAAAGCAGATGAGTGCATTTCAAAGATTGTGTCAGATTGTGGCAATAGAAATCCGATAGAGTATTTGCAAGTCGTAGCTCACAGTTATCAAATAGCTTAATAAAATGGGTTTTTAAAATGTTTTACTATTGCATTTTTTAAACATTTCTAGATTTCTCTGCATATACGTGAGCAGAAATGAATCTAGGACAGTTCAGCTAAAGGCACATTCAGTTGGCCACAATGAGTTGTCCTAGACCCATGAGATACAGAAACTGAAATAAAAGCAATTAAATGCTAGGAGATAATATTAAAACTAACAATGAGATAAAGGCAACTGCATCAAACAAGCTGT
>NW_009962938.1:0-592 GCF_000747805.2 Chaetura pelagica | reverse complement strand
ACTGCTGCAAAAAACTGTTCTTTCTCTGCACTGTGCTCATTCTGCAAACAAGAGTCCTAGCAACTGACCAAAACCCATGATATGTAGCTTGATTCCCAAGTCTAGAAGAGGAAGCTCAGTGTAATGAGTACAGGCAACTGGACTGTTACTTCTCTGCTGCAGAATGCAATTCTGCAGCTCCAGGCTGAGGAGGAAACCTCATCCCTTTGGGGAGAGGGTCTGAAAGTTTCAAATGCACTCACTGCTCTACAGAGCAGCCGCCCTATGGTGAAAGAACAGCAGGTCCCTCAGACAAAACACCACATGTCCTGCTTTCTGTAAGAGTGCCTCAATCATAGGGCATTTGATTCCTCTAGAAATGCAAAAAGAAAAATAACTGTGCATCAAAACCAGACTATCCTTCTGCAATGCTTTGGTGTGGAAATACTGCACTTAACCATTGCATGAAGCAGCCTGGCACCACAGAAGTAATGTAATTGATCAGATACAAATAATAACATAGCAAAAGGGGTTAAAAACCATGCACTATATCATCCCCTGAAGGCACAGGGTATCAGAGCAGTGGTTAACATGCAGCTTCCTACTGGAGAAC
>NW_009962937.1:0-592 GCF_000747805.2 Chaetura pelagica | reverse complement strand
ATATATATATATATATCTCCATCTGGGTAATTCTCCCTTTCTAATCATGTCAGTAAGAGGGACTGTAGCTTCATTTTCTATCTGTCACTGAATTTGAAGATAAAGATAAGTGACAATTTATCATTTAGGAGAGTTAGGGCCCGAGAGAAAGGAAGAGACAAGGGTCAACCTGTAGAAAGACTTTACACAGAAATCACTGATTGATTTGTGCTTACGAGGATCAGTCCTCTGTTCCAAAGACTGTAGCGTCTCTTCCCTTAGAAGGGGAAAAATGGTCTAATTTTAGATAATTAAGGCAGCCAATCTGAAGAACTGCATGAGCTGCTAAATGAAGTAACTGCACTAGTTCAGTGTGAAGGCAGCAGCAATCCCATGGGACTGGTCTGTGGAGAGAACATAAAGCAAAGGAGTGCAAATAATTTTAGCAGTACATTTTAACAGCTAAAGTTAAAGATGTGTCACTGTTTCCATTCATAAACCTCTATCACTGAGTAAAAAGGTACTTGGCTGTGGAAGTCAGTGCCAAGCTGAAACTTGACATATCATTAAGTGGGACTAAGGAAGCTGGGGAGGGACTGTTTACAAGGGTGTG
>NW_009962936.1:0-592 GCF_000747805.2 Chaetura pelagica | reverse complement strand
GTGGGGAAGAAAAGAACAGTTTCCCACAGGGACACAAGTCTTTCTTCCCAATCTTATATTTGAGGCTTTCTCCCAAGAAAGGGAGTCAACTCCTAAGGGAGAAACCTCATTTTGTAAGATCAGGTATCCACTCAAAGACCAAACAGTTTTTATTTTCTGTCTACATCTGAAACACCTTAACAGTATGAAAAACTCATTCTCTATTTTCCTGTAACTGTAACAGCTCCTTGCAAGTCAAAATTATTTTGCAGACAATGACCAACAGAGGCTGGAATTATTTCTTTAAAACAACTGCCTTCTTTTATTTATTATACATTCTATATCACTTTCTGTGCAGATAATTGAAAAAACTTGCACATGAGCATTTATTTAAAAGTAGCATTACGCTTCATTAACTATAGGTTAGTTAGTAGATCAGATATAATAATAACTATGTATCAAAACTAAGGCTAAATGCACTTTCAGAAAACGTTACACTAAGACCAACATTTCCAAAGAGTCATTTTGACTTTCCTTCCTTTATGAGAAGCAAACCTTCCTTCCTTTAGTGAGCTTCAACATGCTACATAGGTCTTGAAACCAACAAAAAAAA
>NW_009962935.1:0-592 GCF_000747805.2 Chaetura pelagica | reverse complement strand
GATCCTTCTCCTCAGAACTGCTTGCCAGCAGATCCCCTGTGAACTTACTGGTTCCATATTAGCTTCATCACTTTCTCTCTTAACTCCTTGCAGTTCCTTTGCCATGGTGGGTGAGCAAGTGCTGTTCTTGTGCTTCATGGTCTGTCTTGTGTTCTTACAGACACCACCAGGCAAGAACATGGTGTCAGTGAAATCACCCTGAGTGCTGCATCATGGCTTTCTGCATCCAGAGCCAGATGTGGGATCTGATGGAGACAGATTTGTCTCAGGGATAGAATATCAGGATAGATTAATCATTGTGAAGTGTAACTAGTGTTGTTCTGCTTTCCTCAACAAGGAGTAAAGATGTGTTAATTTTGCAGACAAATCATGTATTACTCTGTGTTACTGGTAGTTTGGGAACTTAACAAATGTCTCCTTATTGGACCCAAAAGCTCCTGAAGTGTTTCCAAGGTTGTCTTATGTGTTTGTTGTTTGGGTTTGTTTTTTTTAATCACTTGTCCACCTAGAACTGCCCTTGTCTGTATGGTTCAAAAAGAGGGAGATGAGGGAAATCCTTATTCCTAGAATCCCAGACTGGTTTGGGTTGGAA
>NW_009962934.1:0-592 GCF_000747805.2 Chaetura pelagica | reverse complement strand
TCCAGCCTGAATAGTTCTATGATTCTATAATCAGTTATGCAGCATTAACACCTACACACCATTTTTAGTGAACAAACAGAAGAGCAGCAAGTTTGATAACACATTAAATAGTAGGTGAAGGATATGCGAGTGAGTAGGCTTTGATGTACTGCAGGAGGTACCCCAGATTAGAGGTAAATACAGTGCAGCAGTTTCTGAAAGTTTAAAGACCTAAGTAAATTCCCATAGTAAGGCAAGCTACAAGGATTTAGTTTCCAAAGCTTCTCTTAGAAATTTACACTTGCCTAGATCAAGACACAGCTGCATCCTTGGCTCTTACCAATAGAGTCTAAGCATGCAGACTGCTAACCCGCAGCATGAGACTGAGTTTAAAGGCTGGCACTGTCTGCTACAGGCAAGCTCCTGCAAGCCTGTACCATGAAAGTCCATTCAGATTTAACTCAGACATGAACTCTTAAACATTGCTGCATCCTCTTCTCTTCTTCAAGACACTCATCAGGGCAAACTGAACACAAACATGTTAAGATGCAGCTCACAATGGCACCTGTGAAGCCAACTTCATCCTGCACAGTCCAGAACAACAGCATGTAAG
>NW_009962933.1:0-592 GCF_000747805.2 Chaetura pelagica | reverse complement strand
AAAAAAACCTTAACACTAGTTAATGGTGCCACTGGCTATATGTGGAGCCTCATTTCTTCCAAAATTCTACAAAATGTAACGACACAACACAAAGACACAGGACTATTTAATTTGGACCAGATTATTAACAGATTATTCAGGATTCACGGATTATTATTCAGATTAACACCTTCCCCAACAAAAAATAAAGAAACAAAATCAAGAGAATATGACCAGAGAGAGCTAAAAAGAGTCTTCTCCTCAGTGTGATGCATTTTCAACTGAGTGTAAGCAGCAAATATAGTGAAATTAAAATAATTAAGCTTAATTAGCCACATTCTGATATTATAATACTAACACTATCCTGTTGTCTTTATCTCAGATTAACGTCATTAGTCAAAATAAGTATTTTCTTTTAAAAACCTACCACTGGACTACAGTATCAATATATTTAATTATGAATACCTTCTTCCTAAGAAAGCATACAAGTTTTAGGCTTTTACTTCTAAGGTTGTAAAGTGGCAACTGTACAACTGTACTTTCTATCTCAGAAATTACTTCACCTAACCTGGGGGAAAGCAAAGACAATATCCTATTTCCTGAAAAAAAAAAA
>NW_009962932.1:0-592 GCF_000747805.2 Chaetura pelagica | reverse complement strand
TGTTTAAGCAACCTCAAAAGGACACACATGGGTTAATTTTGTTATCCTAAAATTCTTAAAAGTCAATAATTTTTAATCTGTAACACCATGGCAGTGTAACAAAGAGTGGCGATAGAGAGCAAAACTACATAAAGCACCCCATGAATGAACTTCAAAAAGTCTATATGCAGTTTTGCTAGTACTCAGAGGCAAATGCCACTTGAAACAGAAGTGGGAACCTGGTCAGTCCTGACTATCATGGCAAAGTGGTGTAGGCAGTACCAAAAGGAAGTGGTGGGGTTTGACATAGGGAGCATACCACATTTATTCCTCTCTTATCTCTTCCAGTATATCCACACCACAGTGCAACTAGGAAGGAAGGAAATGTCCGTCTTGTTCTACAGCCAAAATACCAGACACTGTATTTTATAAAGCAACTCCTGTAATCTATCATTAGGCATGAATATAAGAGGAGGTAATTAATCTGAAGTCAATGCAGAAGACTTTTCATAGTCGTGAGCATGAAGTCACATATTTTATCAATAGTTGGATGCATTATCGTCAGAGATATTCTGGGAAGTTATTTATAATGAGGGTGGTGAAGCACTGGAAC
>NW_009962931.1:0-592 GCF_000747805.2 Chaetura pelagica | reverse complement strand
CATAGAATGGTTAAGGTTGGAAGGGATCTTTACCTTCAGGTTCCAACCTCTCTGCTATTTTACTGCTACTGTGCTTCATAAGAGCCTCTTTCTTCCCTTTCAGGCAAGGAATAAAAATACATGATAGTCAATTTTGATGAGCATTTTATGACAGGAGAAGCTGTCATACTTCTCCATTTTATGCACCTGAAGTACCACTCTGAATTAGCTTGTGTGGAAAAGACAAAGCTGGGAAAACTTTGTCTAAGGGATAGGAGCACTCATTCAGGTGTTCATTCACACCCATCCCCAAGTAGAGTATTCCAACTGTTCTCACCTGCCCATCTGAAACTGGGACTTCAGAGAGATTGAGACGTGTCTGGGGCCAGAGAACATGAATCAGAGCATCTGAGTTTGATGAAAATGTCATCACCCAGATTGTAGCCTTCAATTCAAGCACCATTTATGGATTTTGTATTAATGCCATGGCCAAATAGTATTATATACAGAGCAAAAGGTATTCACTCATCGTATCAGTAATGTTGTGAAGAATCAATACAATAAATTTAAGGAGGTTTAGATGGTGTTAATACTTGAACCTAAGGCTTTTTTT
>NW_009962930.1:0-592 GCF_000747805.2 Chaetura pelagica | reverse complement strand
AGGAGTTAGCAGGGCTCATTGACAGAGCCTTAAACTATATTTAAAGGGGGAAGGGGATAAAACCAGGCTTGCTAGAGGCAAGCACACCAGTGTCTGTGGGACAATGTGGTAGTGAGGGACTTTGGTCTGCTGTCTTAGTGGAGGTAGAAGCTGTAGAGCCAGGTGGCAACAAAGACTCCAGAGTTCTTGAAGTGTTCGAAACCACAGAACCACTGGAGAATGATCAGGTAGGAATTAGGGCTTTTTCCCTTCAGAAAAGTGGTGACATCAATAGCCTAACTGAAGTGCATCTACATGAATGCAGGCAGCATGGACAATGAAGAGCTGAAAGCCAGTGTGCAACAAGAAAACTACTGTATAGTTGCCATCAGGAAAACATGGTGGGATGATTTACATGACTGGAGTGCTTCAATAGATGGCTACAAACTCTTCAGAAAAAAAATAGGCAAGGAAGGAGAGGTGGTGGGGTGTGCTTGGATGTTAGGGAGTGTTTTGATTGCCTAGAGCGTAATGATAGAGATGACTGCATTGAATGATTCAGTGTAAGAATCAGGGGGAAGTCCAATAAGGCAGGTATCATGGTGGGAGTCTG
>NW_009962929.1:0-592 GCF_000747805.2 Chaetura pelagica | reverse complement strand
ATAAAGGTATTGACTTAGCAGGTTTTGGTAGTTTAAATGAATGCTCAGTGAATCCTGAGACTTGGAGTTTCTCTGTTTGATGGTAAAGTTTAGAAGCTGAAATCTGTCATGTAAGCTTTAATGTATCAAGTTAATTTAGTCCTGAAAAATTCTGTATGTGCACTACATTTTTGCCTTTGTTTTATTTGGACAGGGATTCTTTTCCATTTGATCAACAGTTTAACATTCTGATGAGGTTTATTGTAGATCAGACCCAAACACCAAACCTGAAGGTCAGTATCAAAACCTTTTTCACTAAAGCATCAACATGATTCTCTTACCTTGTCATGTCAAGCATACTGTAAAGCACAGAACTCATGACAAGCTAACTAACTGTAAGTACCTGCATTGCTTAGAAATCACATCAGCAACTTTAATTCTCTCATTCTCCACTTTAGTAATTCTAAATATATTTAAAACATGGCCCTGTGACAAGTCAGTAAGTGTTGGGCTTCAGGTACACTGGAATGCATCATAGTGAAGTTTAGACAGTGAAGATTCTTGACGTTGGTTTTGGTTTGAGACCAAAAGCTGTGTATGCATCTGCAACAAT
>NW_009962928.1:0-592 GCF_000747805.2 Chaetura pelagica | reverse complement strand
CACATCACTGGTTTCGTCTGTTCTATTGTTTTATTTGTGTTTCCTCTTTTAGGATATAATTTCAGTTCCAACAATGGTTTAGAGATAAGGGAATACACAATAAACATCTGAACTGAACTGGTCTGTGAATTAAATTCCTGCCTTTTTGTGCATTTCTATGACTGTATCTTCTGAACACAGGAAACTGTTTTTCCACAATGGCAGTTAATGTTGATGAATGGTTAGAAAATGATTTGGATGATGCATGTGATAATGTTTCTTTATAGTAATTTACAGTGACACAATAGTACCATTAACAAGTGATTCACATGAGCTGGAAGCATTTTATTATATTTACAACACAATAGAGCTCTGCTTCTCTTCAAATAAATGTTCATTGCAAATCATTGTACTAGGGTGGGGTTTTTTTTACATTTTAAGTTTCTCTTTTGGTATATTTCTTTTTCCATGGTGGCCCTTTCACATCTTTTCTGATGCACTGAAGGTATTTGTTGCTGACAGTGACTGTCAACCACAACTGTAGTCATCCTGCTGCTGCATTGATTACAATGCAAGTATGGACAAACACCATGTTCAGATATTCTTTGTTTGT
>NW_009962927.1:0-592 GCF_000747805.2 Chaetura pelagica | reverse complement strand
ACCCTTCCAGGCTGTCAGGGTCCTCACCACCTTCTGTCTCTGGATGTCCCTCATCGTGCCAGGGTCTCCCAAAACATCACAGGAACAGGAGGCTGCCCAGCAGGAAGGACCACGGGCAAACTCCTATGACTTGCATGATTCTTTATTCGGATCAAAAGAGCTCAGATGAGTCAGGGAAACAATTTTGTTCAGTCTTATGCACACAAGGCAAAACTGAAGTCTTGGCCAGTGTTCATCACTGAGTGCTCCCAAACATTTCTTTCTGGTAAGGGTGAGACTGCCCTAAAAAATGTCCAGCTGTCTTCAGCCAAGGCATTCAGTCTTTCTAAAGCTCTCCTGCAGATTTACTTGCCTCTGCTAGTCACAGATTTTTCTCCCCAGTCCTTGTATAATGTCTCTGGCTGAAGGACCTCTAGCTTTCCTCCTGAAGACACCAGTAGTTGCATCGTAGCAAAACCAAAACAAACACCCCCCCATGCTGATTATGGATTTAAATTGCCATTAACAGGTGGAAAGAACACATGAGCTAAATAGGAAACAGTGAGCATGAGGTGGTTTGTCCTAGCTTCTCTGCCAGTTCAAGAAAGGTAAA
>NW_009962926.1:0-592 GCF_000747805.2 Chaetura pelagica | reverse complement strand
TATTATTTTTTTTTCTCCCCCCAAGTTTTACTCCAATTTGTCTGCTGTTATTCTGATTCCAAGGTCTTGGAATGAGAAGTAGATGAAATGTTTTCATTACTCGTAACAGACTGACCATGGTATGAAGAGTAATCTTACGTTCCCACTTACGAGACTTCACCCAACATTTAACATTTAACTATCATCCCAGCTCATCTCATTAACATAACAGAGTGTACTTCTCAGGTGTTCATTAGCTTTTACAGGTTTCCAGTTTATTAAAACATCTTCCTCTCTCTTCTGTGGTCTACACTATGTCATGTTTCCTAACCATGGAATAAATACCTTTCTACAGGTGATCAGCACAACGTATGACCTCCAATTAGGACACAGTGAGACTTGGCCATTCCCCTGGTTGAGTAGTACCTTATTCCAAATGAGGTCTCACTGGAGCAAAAGTAATCCCATGCAGAGAGGCAGAAGAGCTGCTCCTTTGATTGCTTTCATTTTGTTTCCTGATCTGTAGCTTGCTGCAGGGTGAAATAGGTCTTGTGAAGAGCAGCCAGTGGCTGAGGCTCTATGTTACAAACCTCCCTTGTGAGGGATGGTTATT
>NW_009962925.1:0-592 GCF_000747805.2 Chaetura pelagica | reverse complement strand
CGATGCGCTCGGCGTAGTAGATCATGGTGGCAAAAATCAGCACCCCCAGGGCCAGGAAAATCACCAGCAGCAAGAACTCGTTGGTGCTGGCCCTCAGGGTGTGGCCCAGCACCCTCAGCCCCACGAAGTGACGGGTGAGCTTGAAGATCCTCAAGATCCTGACGAAACGAACCACCCGCAGGAAGCCCAGGACGTCCTTGGCTGCCTTGGAGGAAAGGCCCCTCAGCCCAACCTCCAGGTAAAAGGGCAGAATGGCCACAAAATCGATGATGTTCAAGCTGCTTTTGACAAAATCTTTCTTGTCGGGGCAGAAACTGACCCTCATGAGGAACTCGAAGGTGAACCAGACCACGCAGGTGCCCTCCACGTAGGTGAGGAAAGGTTCTGTCTCCACCTCCACGGCCACTTGGGTCCCCGTCTCGTTGCCTGTGGTGACTGTTTCTGTCTTGTTGATCACCCTGTTAAAGGCTTCGTGGGTCTCCAGGCAGAACGTGGTGATGGAGATGAGGATGAAGAAGAGGGAGGCGAAGGCCACGTACTATGGGGGGGAGGAGAGGAGAGAGGGGTGAGGTGGGGGGACCCAGGTGTTCAG
>NW_009962924.1:0-592 GCF_000747805.2 Chaetura pelagica | reverse complement strand
CGCTGATGTGGAATTGAAAATCTGAGGGCAGGGATAGGTCTCTTGTGTGTGAATACGGAGAGAAAAAAGGATGCAGGAAAATCAAACCCCTTCCTCTACATCAATGAAATGTTTCTTCTTATCAGTCTCTCTCCCAGGTTATCACATGAACGTTGAAAGTAGAAAGTTTTCCTCATTTTTAGCAGCATCTCATTATGGTAAATGTTTTTCTTTGCCTTTAGAGCACTGTCACAGACACATGCTAGGAATACCAGTTGATTGTGATTTAAGATTGACTCTAAATTGTGTCATCACTTGAAGCAATGAAAATAATGAAATCCATAAATTCTATTGTGTCTATTCTATTTACAGAAATAGCTACATTTCCTTTGTGCAGTAAATACACATTATTTTCATTTAAAACTTCAGCATCTATCACTTAAAAGTGAGCATAGTGACTTGATTAGTTAGCTTTTCCTTTACGTGAAGGGAAGAAGAAAGCAATTCATGATTTGGAAAGGTGGGCAGCTCTGAGTATAACTGTTCATTGCACCACAGTATCATAAGCCTCACTGATGCTAAAGTCACTTTTGATGCATAAAGGAAAAAAAAA
>NW_009962923.1:0-591 GCF_000747805.2 Chaetura pelagica | reverse complement strand
CCTGCCCTTCAACACTTCCAGAGAGGGGGCAAAGGAAGAAGGAAGAGCTGAGTTGGAGGAGTGGGACTGGGGGAAGAGGAATGGAGGGTTCCTGAGCAGCACCAGCCAGCCAAGGGCAGGCAAAGGGGTAGCAGGTGGGTCCCCATTCAGCCAGGGGACACTAGTTCTCAGGCTCAAGAGGAAAAGGCAATCTGACAAGGAAAAGGGCACAGCTTTGTGATGATATAGGGGACCTCTGGAAAGGCCATAAAATGCTAACAATCTGTTAACAAGTTGCTGTGGCTTCAGGAAGGCCATGATAGACATACTGGTGTAATGGGCACATCTGATGCACAGAAGCTATTTAACCTTCAGCCTTGTGCTTTATAAAACACCTCTGGGGCACTGGGTAAGACTGTTAGAGTGAACCTCAGCAGACAGAGGAGTCCTCAAGTATGGATTGCTGTGAAACACTCAGATAATTTCTTCATTATGTCAATAACTAATTTCCTAAATTGTTCAAGAATTGACAGATCAGCCTCCATTAGCCAAGGCTTCACTCATGGCTCTATGGTAGCTGTTACAGGCCACAAGGACTGCAAAACCCATTCA
>NW_009962922.1:0-591 GCF_000747805.2 Chaetura pelagica | reverse complement strand
ATTGCACTCAAAGAGTAGTGATCAATGGCTCAGTGTCCAAATGGAAACTGGTGAGGAGTGGCATTCCTCAGAGCTCAGCACTGGGCCCTTGTTGACAACACAGACTGTGGCATTGAGTGCACCCTCAGAAACTTTGCTGAGACACCAAACTGTGTGGTGCGACAAACGCACTGGAGGGGAGGGATAAAACTGGAAGAGATGAGATCTAGGTTAGTATTCTTTAGTACAAGGATGCTGAGACACTGGCAGAGGTTCCCCCTCCCTGCAAGTGATTCTATAGGTTTACCTAGAAACTTACTTGACTACATGTTAGAATAAATGCACATTTTTGTATTTTGTTACTTCATAATGTACATCAGTTGTCATCCTTCTTGAGTGGAGTAGTCAAATAATAAACCTCCCCCCTTCAGGAGAAGAACAATCTGATGGAAATAGGATTTTTTGTAATGTTGTTTAAAAACCTACAACAACAAACCTGATTCCTTTAATGTATGTGTGACTCAAACTGCAATAAATGGTTTATCTACTCACTGGTCTGAATATTTTTAAACTCAGTTTCTTAGAATCACAGAATCAGAGAATATTAGGGGT
>NW_009962921.1:0-591 GCF_000747805.2 Chaetura pelagica | reverse complement strand
CGGGGGAAGGGGCCGTGCTCAGGCGTGTGCCTGGGGTTTGGACGTGGCCTGGGGTTTTGTGCGGGGGGAGCCTGGAGCCCTGGGGCTGGCTGGAGGGAATAGCTGTCCAGGAGGTACCGAATCCTGCGGGAGAAGGGTGTTTTGGTCGCATCGCACCTCCCTGGGGGCCTGCAGCTCCGTGCTTTGTGTTAGGCAGCCGTGAGGGCATTACGTGGGGTCACTTGGGAGACTGGAGCAGGCTCCGGTTCCTCTGCGAAATAAGCTGCCAGGGTTTTCCTGAGTTCAGAAGGTGTGGAGGCGTTGAGAAACTTGTGGAAAATTTCTGAGGTAGTGCAGAGTTAGCCCACAGGTACTGTTACAGGTTTTCAAACATGCATCACTTTCGTTTTAAGCCTTGATTTCTTTCAGCTGTGAAGGTATGTATATCTGAAGGCAGATGCAAGGCACTCCGTCTTGTGAGCGTGTTGTCCTTAGGTGTTTTCATTTGTTGCTAATGATTGAGGACCACGGTTTGCCTCAGGCAGTTCCTCTCTTTTTTAAATGGACTGTCTACCCTGCTGCTGCAGCAGAAACGCTTGCAGGTGGCTGTTC
>NW_009962920.1:0-586 GCF_000747805.2 Chaetura pelagica | reverse complement strand
TCCCAGATCCTTCTCCTCTGAACTGCTCTCCATAAAGTCCTCCCCTAACCTATATTGGTACATGAGGTGCATTTGGTGCTGGAATATTAGGAACCCTCAAAATGAAAAGACAGCAAGAGGGTAAAACTAAGAGAAATATTAATGTGAAAATGGAAGTAAGAAGATGCTGGTGGCTTCAGTTAGCCTGGTTTCTTGCATGGTACTGAGCCAGCTTACAGGAGCGAGATCTGTTCCCCGTTTCTGTGCCTTCTTTCCATGATCCAGTAAACAGAGAGCTCCTCCTATTCCTCCTAAGCTTTCACTGCCTTTTTCACCACTTGTGTTGATGTCAGCAGACAGGTGTGATGCCCTTTAGCTCGGTTAATCATTTCCATCAGTCTTCCTGCACACTTTCTCCCCAGGATTTTTCATCAGTGTTGACAAAGACCCTTCATTCACTAGGTTTCTGCTCCCAAAGACTTTGTGTCTTCATGTTTATCTCTTTACAGAAGGATCAATTGTGAGAACTGGCAATGCAAGCAGAGCTGTCTAAAAAAAATGGGATTCTCTGGGCCAGCAGGAGTGTCCTGGTTTGAGCCAGGATGAA
>NW_009962919.1:0-591 GCF_000747805.2 Chaetura pelagica | reverse complement strand
ATTCCTTGGACTCCTCAAATTCCTCAGACTCTGACGGCATGGACTATGAGCTCCAGGACTGCCTTAAGACAACAAAAAAATGCAAGCCCTTAAGCTGCCACAGGTGCCCTTCCCTGATCAGTCAGTTGAGAAGTCTTTTAACAACAAAATAGAAAATCTCAGCCCTTTCCTTTTGAAATCAAAATGTCAGCACTTAAAGCAGCAGAGCCCTGAGCAGCCGCTTCCTCTCCCCTCTCCAGCCCATAACAACCTGGAGAGCTCAGCAGCTGAGATAAGGAGCTCTCTGAGTTCCTTACTAAAAAAATACAACAACCTGGAAAAGAAAGTCAACCAACTTTCTGTTAACGGGGAAAGCATTTCAACCCACTCATCTCCTTACTATAGTTCTGAGGATGATGAGGGGGAGGGAGCGGAATATAATCACCTGGGCTGTTGTGAGAACTTCTTTTTGTCGTGACGAAGATACTGGCAGGAGAAAAGATGTGGTAGTTAAAGTATCTTACACACCACTAGAATTGGCAAAGATTAGAAAACAACACAGCAGGCTTCCATCTGAGACTGAAACTGAATATGCAATGAGAGTGTCCCTCA
>NW_009962918.1:0-591 GCF_000747805.2 Chaetura pelagica | reverse complement strand
CATCCTGATCCTATTCACCATCTTCTACTCCAGAAAGACTTTACTTGCTTAATTGTGATGTATGTTTCCCACATAGGCAATACATACAATATGGACAGGTCCACTCATTGATCAGGAACCCATCTGTACATTGGATGTATAGATGTGCACATATAGATGCCCTTGCCCAGCACACAGTGGTCCAGTCATGGGGCTAGGGCTTATGATCAGTACATAGCAGTTTTTCATTGCTGTTTTGTTCCTTATCACACTTTTCCTCTCCTTCAGTATGAGTTCTCTATGGGCTACACTACTTCAGGAAAAGTGTGCTGCAGTGGATCTCCCCTATACCACTGTGGATATCTGATATGCCATCTTCCTCCTCTCTGATTGATTCTCTCTGATTTTTTTCCCTCTTTTCTTTCCTTCCTACTCTCTCTGATCTTGTGTTTTTGAGCACAATGTCATCTGGTATGAAACATCTCTATGGTCAATTTGGGTTAGCTATCCTGGCTATGCTACCTCCCTGCCTTTTGCACCAGGCTACTCATTTGAGAGTGGGAAAGAAAGAAAACCTTTTACAGTGCAGGTACTGTTTAGAAGTAGCTGAAA
>NW_009962917.1:0-591 GCF_000747805.2 Chaetura pelagica | reverse complement strand
AACATCCCAGGCAGGGAAATTCCTGATCTTCTTCTTCCTTCACCCCACCTCTGTCCTGCCAGCTGCCTCTCTTGCTGCTGCTGCCCCTGAAAGCTCCTTCTCCCATGGAGAAGAGGGGGACCTGGATCAGAGTTCCCAGCTCCACTCCCTGGGGCTGCTCCTCACTCGCTGCCCAGGGCTGATGGCACAAAAGGTCTCAGCACAGAGCAAGGAATTGCTGCCCCAGCCCTGGGTACTCACCAGCCTCCTGCAGGTTTCCATGCAGGCACCCTGGGACTGGGAGAGGTTTATTTATTGTCTGAGGCACAAATCCCAGCAGGGAGCTCTGCCTTTCCCCCAGCACTGAAGGTGCAATTAGAGAGGGACCAGTCGAGGGGTTTTAACCCCCTGGGTGCTGATGACATCTTGGACACATTGCCCAGTGTTGTGTCTGTTCTCCTGTCAGGTGTTTGTTTGGAGGAGATGTCAGAGCTGTGGGGCAGCTCAAGATTAACTCACTAATTCTAAGGGCAGCAGCGTGAATGACAAAGCAGTTTCCAAACAGCAGCAAATTCTCCTTTCTCTGCTACATTTCACCCTTGGCTTGGCTAG
>NW_009962916.1:0-591 GCF_000747805.2 Chaetura pelagica | reverse complement strand
TTTTTTTTTCCTAGGATAAATTACTCTTATTTCCTGCTCCATTCAGGTTCTCCAATGTCTATGGCACATACTGCCAAAAGCTGCAGCTGGATATTTTTGGTACTAATTCCAGAAGCTGGCCTCTTATCAGAGATGGGATTGCCTTGCCCTTCACACCTCCTGAGGTAGAATATTGTATTCTCTATTTCAATTCAAGTGCAGCAAGACAAACCAATTGCAGTAACTCCAGAATATCACCAGGCAGACCAACTAGATGGTCAAAAATCAAGATCATAGGGAATATGGAAAGAACCATTTTAAGCATTTGTCTAAACCTAATGAAAAAAGAACCTAAGCTACACGACAGTTTTTAGATATATGCAAAGCTTCCTGAGAAAACAAACAAAAACCAATCAACACCACCAACCCACAATTCCAAAATACCTCTTCCATTTTCACTCTCACCAACTTAGTAGTATTTTATCTACAAGACTACATGAGAGAAAACCCCAGCAAACTGAAGCTGTAACAGACCACTTGAATGGACTGAGGAGAAAGCTGTCTGGGGCAAGGTGACAGCCCAAGTTACCTTCTGAAGATCCTTTTTCAACA
>NW_009962915.1:0-591 GCF_000747805.2 Chaetura pelagica | reverse complement strand
AGGAGATGCCCAAACCCTATTCTCCCTCAACCTAGAGTCATCTCAGGACCTTTCCAGAGCACCCAATCTGACCAACCTCAGGGCCAAGCATCTTTCCCATGCCTGGTGAAACACCATTGGGTGTTCCAAAGTACTGGGACACCTTGCAACATCTCTGCATCCCATTTCTTATGGCTGCTTCCCTTGGCTCCATGGGGGATTAGGATGACAATCTCTGCAGGACTCCTCAAGAAGACATTCCCTTGCTCTGGCCACATCAGTCAGGCTGAAAAAAACACATGATAGCTTTGGGAACCTCCAGGTGTTGGTGGATCTCCTAATCTTCAGCAGCCTTTTCCAGCCTCCCCCAGCATCCCTTTCTCAGCCCTCTGAGGAATTAATCCCACCATATTCTCAGGAACTTCCTCTGGGATATCTTCAGGCTGCCCCCAGGCCAGCTCTATCACCAGAACACAGGAGGATGTCCCCTTTTATGCTGCCCCAGGACTTTGTGACTGCTGCGTTGCAGGTGGTGACATTGTGACCTGAGGGTGAAGCGCCCTGTATGCAGCCTTGCCCACTGCCCAGCAGCCTTGGGAGGCAGGCCTGTGG
>NW_009962914.1:0-590 GCF_000747805.2 Chaetura pelagica | reverse complement strand
CAAAACAAAACTGCCTCAAAAGATAGTGCAGAAATTTAAACTTTAAAACAAAAGAAGCAGTTTACCACATCATTCCCATTACTCAAGCTTTACAGTTTATCTAACTCTACTGAAACTTGTGTTGTCATTCTGCAACTGGAGGGTGATCAAGGAGATGTGATATGATCTTGACAGTGTAAAATCACAGATAAACGAGTGTTAAGTGTATTTAAGTGCATGTAAGTGATCAAAACTGAATATAACTGAAGCATTACGTAAGTCAGTGAAAAAGAGGTTACGTCTGAGAGATGGAGACTACTTCAAGACTACTTCAGCAAAAGCTTAAAAAATGGTTAAATATTTTAAGACGTCTTCTTAGCTACAAAGGGCTGAATGAGAACAGAAACATTTGTCACTAGAAAGTATAGAATTAAACATTATCTAAGATGTTTTCCCTATAGTTATTTTTCTCAGTGGCTATGGGAAATGCCTGTATTTTTGAAAGTGCATTTAGTCTCAGAAAAGAAGGCGCTGATACATAGTACATAAAGAAAGTTATGTTCAGTGATGAAAGGTAAACCAGGTTAAAAAAACTGAAATAAAGAAAAAAA
>NW_009962913.1:0-590 GCF_000747805.2 Chaetura pelagica | reverse complement strand
TTTCTTTTCCCATGGCTATTCTCCACACCCATGGACTGAATACTCCTGAACAGAGAAAATAGGAGAAGGACAGACACAGGGACTCAGGGATGAAATCAGACAGTATCCTAAAAACAGAGGCCCCAGTAAACAGAGTTGATTATATTCAGGGTATGCCAGAGACCCCTAATCGACACAGCCCTCAATATGTACCACTTTTTTTCTCCTGTGAATTTTGCTGACTTGGTGTATGTTTAAATTCAGACATTACACAAACTTTTGTAAGCATTTGTGCATTCCAGCATTTCTAACGTGTACTTTTGGCCCTATGTCTCATTTGATGTTGTTCACACCTGTAACCTTGTTACTTTTCAAGAACTTAACTCCAACCTCTGCCTGTTCCTTCTCCAATGCAGCTCGGTTTTCTGTGCTACCCTGCACTTGGCAAAATTGCCTATGTGTTACTGACTGACAGTCCTACCAGACGTCTTTGGGTGACCTCAGGACCTTTCTGCAACTGTCAACTCTTCCCAAGTTTCTAAAATAAAACCTCTCCCCCAAATCTCATCAGTGTTTAGTGTCAGCAGTGTAGAAAAAAAGGAACTCATTTG
>NW_009962912.1:0-591 GCF_000747805.2 Chaetura pelagica | reverse complement strand
GCCTTCCTACCCTCAGAGAGATCAACACTCCTCCTCAGCCTGGTGTCATCTGCAAACTGACTGATGAAGCACTTAATCCCCTCATCTAGATAAATTTCACCTTGCTATACAGATTCCCAATGTCTAATGCAACCACAGTCTAATGTAAGAATGAATTACCTTCTCCCTTGGAACAAAAGAACTTGGGTTAAAAATCAATAGCTTGGATCATTCTCTGTGTCTCTGCTTTTAAGAACAGTGACAAGTCTATCTCAATAAGACATAAACAATTGCAAGCATCTTCTGCTTTGTTTTCTTAAGTGTGACAATGTTTGCAGAGAGACAGAAAGAGGTTTGCTTCACTTCTGAGAGACACATGAAATGTGTTTCTCTTTTCCAGACCTGAGAATGAATTAGAGCAGCTAATTCAGAGAACAGAACTGTTATGGCTCTGACACCTTGGTCCAAGATGATGGAAGAGCACAACCTCCCACCATGTCTGAAGGCACACCATAAAGACACGTGTAAGAGGCAGGACTTTTAACAGCAGTAGCATAAAATTAACAGTTTGCTATCAGCCTTTATGTACAGAGGGTGTTTGGTAGGCTCAAG
>NW_009962911.1:0-590 GCF_000747805.2 Chaetura pelagica | reverse complement strand
GTGGAATCACAACCTAACGGCTGAAGCTCAGATTTGGTAGCAGGGAAGTTCTGGTGTCTGGTCTTCCTCATTAGTGAATGCAATTGCACCTTATTTTCTTTACAAATAATTGTAATTAGAAACTCTAAGAAGATGTGATATTGGCGTGGGGGGGAGGAAAAGAAGAAATAGAGAAGATTGCTTCACTTTCTCCTCCTGCATAGTGTGGTCAGTTTTAACACATGGAGGCTGTGTGTGGTTTTGTATTTTGAAGTGTGTGGTGATTAAATTTAAGAAGACGAGGCCTTACTAACAAGAGGTTACCCTTAGTCTTTTAAAAAAGAGTTAGCAGCTTACTCTTTAACTGTCTGCTAGGGTGGGCTCTGTGTGTGGGGTGCAATCATGATGTTTAGTTTGTCTTCCATGGCAGAATAGTAATCAACCAAATACTTTTTATTGTCTCTCATGCAAAGCCAACACTGGCTTCTCTAGATATGATGAGCAGTCAGTTCCAACCTTACACAAGGTGACCACTTCGGGGTAGTGACTGCTTGTTGACAGGCTTGTTGGTCTGATTGTTTGGAGAATCATAGAATCATAGAACTATTCAG
>NW_009962910.1:0-590 GCF_000747805.2 Chaetura pelagica | reverse complement strand
GCTAAAGAAAGTCAAGGGCATTTGTGGGCTTTGGTTCTTAAAGCAAACTTGTAGCAATACTATTTTATGCTAAGTAGTACTGCAATTAACTGACTCAGTCTTGGTTTTTACCTTTCAGGCTCTAAGTATACCTTTTTTGTAAGATCAGCTTTGTTTTTTGTTTTTGATTACATTTAAGATATAGCTTACAGCAATTCAAACAGAAATCCAAAGAGATTATAAAATTCACTGTACTGTCTCACTTCATTATACCTCTCTAGATTGTTCTATGAAATCTGCTGCTGTTCTTGAACACAATTGTCATTACTGGTTGATGAAGATCAGATTGTCTAATCAAGTAATAATATCAGCATTAGCTGATAATTTCCTGCATAGTAGTATACAGGAAGCCAGGCAAGGTCTCCTAAATAAAAAGCAGGAGTTCTGGAAAGTACTTACATAGCTGGTTCCCTCAGAATCTCTAGACAAGAGAGCTATCTGTCAGGGATGCTGTTACCCTTGGCTTGTGCTTGTGGAGCAGCAAAGCTGGCAGAGCAATGTATTTGCTGACAGTACCTGCACAAGAAAAGCAGAGCAGGTCGAGTGACTGT
>NW_009962909.1:0-590 GCF_000747805.2 Chaetura pelagica | reverse complement strand
CCTTTCCCAAATAAAAATAGTCCCAGGAATGGCCCTCACCCTGGATTTGCAGATTGCAAGTTATTCTGAGGGAAGACGAAGGTGAACGTGTCTTGTGGTTGACATGAATGTGACATTTTGAAGGCTGTGAAGTTCTGAAAAAGCCTCAGGAACCCGTTCCCAGAGGCCACGGGGACCGACCTCTCCTGCTGGGCGAGTGAATAGGAATGAGTTCATAATGAGAGAGTATAGCAGGGACACATTTGCTTTTTCACTGTTTTAATTGAGGTTTTTCAGAAAGGAAGAGAACTTAAAACAATGCAGAAGTGGCTTTTGTTCTTCCAGGGTCATTTGCTGAGAGCCCTGCAGTGAGAGGAGAGGATGTTTATTGAAGAAAGCAACAATATCAAGACGTTATTTTAGTTGCCGAGGTTCTTTTCCCAGCTGGAACTAAATGGAATGGTTTTGGATGGAGTGGGTGACAACTAGCCTGGAGCAAAACTGGTTTGCAGGGCACTTGCTGAACTCCATCACTGGTGTTGTACCAGAAGAATTGAGAAGGTTGAAACAGCCTTTTCCTTCTCAGGAGGATTTCCAAGTCAAATTAATTC
>NW_009962908.1:0-589 GCF_000747805.2 Chaetura pelagica | reverse complement strand
CAACGACAACGACAGTGAATTCTGTCAGACCTTGCTTGGAGATGCAGTTTTGGTGGAGGGTTTAGGTAATCCTAAATTGTCCCAAAGAATCAGGTGGAAACTCCTGCTTAGACAGCAAAACCCTTCATGTCATTCAGTGACTAGACTAAGTATTTATGCAGTACTCAAGTTGTTCTCTAAAGCTTTGTAGTGCAGCCAGCTCTTACGCAACAACAGATTCACAACCATTTTATTGCAGTCAGGGACTTCTTAGATGAATCTGGATAGGTTGAATCTCCTGCAGCTGTGAGGACCATACATCTTCCAGGCCTAAAGGGCTTTTAAAGCAAGGGATAATTCTGCAGTGAGATGTTTCAGTTACACTCCTCTCACAGTTCCTATATTATTCTCTTGCTTTCTATTCCTATGCTCCACAGGGCCTGATTCATTATGCTACTGGCATGGCACAGAATTGCTGTATGTGAGAAAATAAGTGCCAAAGTCACAGTTTGAATGCTACGTGTACTAAACTAGTAGGGACAAACATGTCAGAGAGGCCATGGAACATCATCATCAAAACACACCTGAACTATGCTGGCTTTTTTTTTTT
>NW_009962907.1:0-589 GCF_000747805.2 Chaetura pelagica | reverse complement strand
TTTTTTGTACCACATTTAATACAAAGGAACCCAAGCACAAGTAACTGAAGGGAAGGGAAGTGCCATGCACATGGTCCTTGGGGCTACAGCAACCAACAATTATTGTATCTTGATCCAGCTGCACAAGAAATGGGAACAAATACCCCCTTGTGAAGGGACTTTATTTTTGGATTCACTGTATTTCTGGATAGTGGTCATTGCTTGCTATAAAGAGGATGTTTAGGTCAGATGGTTATGCTGTAACATTTATTTTCTTTTTGAAGCTGTATGGTTATGCTGCTAGACCCTGATTCATGGGTGACCTTCATGCATGAACCCAGCTTAAGGCATATTAATAGTCCTATTGATTTCAATGTTAACATTGATTATAGCAGGGTGAGAGGGGAGTCAATGTGAATAAAAGTAATGCACAAAGTGGCACCATTGTCTTCAGCACCACAACCCTGGGCTTACAAAGGCCTCCTGCTGGAACAAACAGCAGAGACTGCTCCTGGTGAGACAGGGATTTTAATCACTCTTGAATAGACTGAAGTTCAGTCCATTCTTTTTTGTCCTTCCTTACTAATCCACAGCAAAGTTACATTTTTTT
>NW_009962906.1:0-589 GCF_000747805.2 Chaetura pelagica | reverse complement strand
AGAGAATAAATTATATGCAGACAATCTAGTAAATGTTAATCTTACATTGAATATGCAAATATGTAGACCTAGAAACATAGGTCTAATTCATTTACAGCTTTTGGATCTAAAACAGGAATAATTTGGGTTACTCCTGTTATTTAGTGATTAGCCTAGAAAGCCTTTAAGCCTTATAGCCTATTACAGTGTTTTATTATACATTAATTAACAGGACAGAATAGCAGAGGAGACTAATCTTCCACATATGTTAGGAACAGGTACTTTAAATCAACCTGTGAAGCGATTTTAAACAGTCAGAGAACTAGGCTTTGATTTATGTCAAGTTAGAAACCACATTACTTTACTTTTCTCATTTACAAAGTCTCAGTATTAGACTGAATCTGTGCTGTCAGTCAATGCCAACTAATTGCAAAGATTAATTATTGTTATCTTCTGGTGGGTTTTGCAAAGGTCTAAGTTTCTAAAAAAACTATACAAAATTATTAGTGGTTTATTGCGTTTACATTCTAGGATGAGAGGAAATGGTCTCAAATTGCATAGGGGGAGGTTTAGATTGGGTATTAGGAAAAAAATTCTTTACTGAAAGAGT
>NW_009962905.1:0-589 GCF_000747805.2 Chaetura pelagica | reverse complement strand
TATGGTGATTCTGTGAAAGCAGCTTCCTGCTCCTCTGCTCCCTTTGGCTCCTTGGATGATCCAGCCCAGCATTTCTAATGGTCTCCCTGACACTGCAAGTAACAGAACCCCTCAACAAGCAAGGGCAGGAGCAGGATACAGGCACAACCAGATGAGCAGCAGTTACACCTTGCACAAAATCTGCCCTATTTACAGCACTTACACACACCACATGAACCATGAGAACTTTGCCAGGAAGGGACCTCTGGAGTTCATCTGCTCCAACCTCCCCAGCAAGGGCCAACTCAGACCAGCTTGTTCATGGCCCCATCCAGTTGAGTTGTGGTATCTCCAAGGCTGGAGGTTCCACCACCTCTTTGAGCAGTTTCAATGCCTGACACCTTTGTTATGGAAATACATTCCTAAGATCTAATCAGAATCTGTGTCTGCTGCCTCCTTGCAAACCTGAGAGGAGCCTCACTCCCCCTTCTCCCTGTCATCCCACTGCATGAATTAAGGACCCTTCATCTTAACTTGTCAAAACTGAAGTTACCTCTGACAGGAAAGAGAAGGCACTTTTTAGAATCATAGAACCATGGAATGGTTTGGG
>NW_009962904.1:0-589 GCF_000747805.2 Chaetura pelagica | reverse complement strand
CCTGGGCCAGGCTCTCACCACCCAATGAAACCAATGAGTAAAATTAATGTGATTATGTTTTAGCAAGGAGAGATCATTCTGCATCCATAGCTTGTTTTTGCTGTAATAGTGATTCATACAATCCTGTTTTCTTTCTTTGACTTATACAAAGTCTCCACCAGTTCATGGTTACTGCCAGGCTAGAATTCCAGCATTGAGTTTCCAGTGCCAGGGACAGCAGCATCTTCTCATCTTTGTTGATTGACACACAAGACACCACGTGAAACAAAGGTTGTAGCTTAGGGAGAAACTGGGAATCTGAGAACTTTTGCACTTTTCTACATGAAGATAGTAGATGTTCAAGGGCTGCTGCTTCTGTTTGCAAGCATTTGGGGGCATAAAGTGGGAGAGAAGCTTAAAATTGTGTCCCTTTTTATTTCATCTGCAATTTCACAACAAAATCCAACAAGAGTTATTTAAAATTGAAGTTTTACACAAGTAAGCCAAGTGAGAACATATCTCTAAATTATACTCTAGGTTTGTCCCAGTGTTGCTTGGGAAAGGTAGAGTTAGGTTATATATGCTTTCATGAAGAGCAATAAATAGGTAT
>NW_009962903.1:0-589 GCF_000747805.2 Chaetura pelagica | reverse complement strand
CCCACCCAAACCAGTCTGGGATTCTAATGGCAGCAAAGTCCCTGCTCTGGGGTGGGATCCAGCCCTGCCTGTGGGGAGGCAGGGACAGAGATGGGGAGTTGGGGTGTTTGCTAGATGGGAACTCTTGTTTGCTGAGGAAAGCTCAGCAGTGCTGGGGATGATGGATGCTCCCAGCAGGGCATTCTGATGCCAGGGAGAGCTTTGCTTGGGTCCCTGTGGTGTCTCTGGTTCCTCCCAAAGTAGCAGTGATGTAAAAGGGAGGGGGGCAAGGGGTTCTGGTTCTGACCCCTCTGCCTGTCAGGTTCTTTTGGTGCTCTACAGGGAGCCCAAGTTTTGCTGCTGCTTCATCTTGCAGGTGATTATGGACCACAGGGCTCTGCTCTGGATTTACAGGTGGGAGAACAGGGTTGTGATGGAAGAATGGACCAGGGCAAATGCAAATACCCACCTCTGCCTTCAGTGCTGGAAGAGAACTTATTTGATTTGTGATGTCTCTTTGACTTCATCTTCAGCTGCAGGGACAGGTGGCAGGCAGGAGCAGCTGGGGAAGGAGAAGTTCCAGGAGGACATGAAGAGAGCATGGAAGAGT
>NW_009962902.1:0-589 GCF_000747805.2 Chaetura pelagica | reverse complement strand
ATCCTGATTTCCCAACTTCAGGATTCCTCTACAGACACTTAAGGCTGATCTCAAAGTGAGTGATGAGAGAACTGCTGATGTATTTCTTTCAGTCTAGATTATTATTTCAGTGGTGATTAAAATTAATTGTATTAAAAACAGCACGTAGATTCAGTTACTATTGTGATTCTAATATTACTTATATTGCACTCCGTATGGACTGAATTTCAGGACATGGAGGTTTACTGGAAGAAAAAAATGCAGTGCTCAGTTGAAAGTTTATTTGCTGTGAGGAATTAAATCACTTGTTAGAAACAGTGCTTTGGCAATCAAATCCCTACTCTTTGAGGAAACAGGGCTGAAGCAGGTTTAAACTTTATTTTGCTGCTTCTTGATTGGGAGCTAAAAGGTGTCCAGCACAGCTTATAAGCTAGGTACACCAGCTGCAATAGAGGAAAGGCTTATGCCTTGAGGACTGCTTTGCACTTGCACTTCAACATGAAACCTCAAATATTCAACTTGAACTGCTATCTGAGCTTGAGGTGAATTAAATGAAACCAAATAAAAGATTGGAGTAGAAAAAACTTAAGCTGTATGATTTTTTTTTTTT
>NW_009962901.1:0-589 GCF_000747805.2 Chaetura pelagica | reverse complement strand
TTTTTTTTTTTAAATGGACAAAATCAGCACAGAGTTTTGAAGCGTTCAGAACACACCCCTGAGTATGGAGTATTTACAGGAATGAAGGAGTTAAATATTCACATTTTAGCCAGGAAGAATGAAATGTTAGTCAAACCCATCCCAAACTCTAACTAGGGAACGATTACCACTTAGAAAAATGATAAGATGTATTCTTCCATGGTAGTCACTGCAAAGTTTTTCTTAGGCTTTTTCCTATCACTCCATACACTTTTCTGACTCTGAACTACTGCTATTTATAGAGAGCCCATAGATGCACCTGCCTAACTTTTCTCAACCTTTCAATCTTGCCTTTGAACGTCTACGTAACTAAATCAAATGTCACACTGCCAAACTCAAACTCCATGTCAGAATTCCGCTCTACGTCATAAGCTGTAAAGGGAGATGGTGTGACTTGCCAGAATATTGATGTCCATGCTGCAGAGTATAGAGTGAATGGCATCACCTCCTTTATAAGCCTGTGGTAGAATACATTTTCTTCTCATTTAAGGAAAAGGTATCAACACTCTTCCAAAAATATTCATGGAATCATAGAATGGTTTGGATTGGA
>NW_009962900.1:0-589 GCF_000747805.2 Chaetura pelagica | reverse complement strand
TGATCTTTAAGGTCCCTCCCAACCTTAAACAGTCTATGAGTCTGTGATTCTATGAACTTGAAGAACATGCATGATGACTTGCACCTTCATTCCTCCAAGTCCTCCAAAAACAGGGCTGCCTAATTTCCTAGCACACATTTTTCCAAGAGATCCTGCAGTGTCAGTAGACAGAAAAATCTCAATGGGAATGCTCCACATAAAAGTTACTTGTATTTAAATTATTTTTAATCTCTCATCTGTATCTCAGCCAAGAATGAGGAGCAGTGCTGGTATCAAAGTCGATGGAGGTAAAACCCGTGAGGAAGTTAAGAAGATGTATCAGCCACTTGGGCTTTCAGCTGCAGTGGTGCTGCCCTGAAGGCCTGGATGTTATTTGCCTTTAATTAAAGAAAACTGAATTCTGTGATTAATATTACAAGAAGAAGTATGTATTATCTTTTCAGAGGGAAACTGATGTCTAGAAGGGAATACTGTCCAGAGGAATAATGCTGTATACTCCTGTCTTTTGGAAGTAACAGCAACCAGTGACAGGACAAGGGGGCATGGCCTGAAGCTACCCCAGGGGAGGTTGAGGTTGGATATTAGGAAG
>NW_009962899.1:0-589 GCF_000747805.2 Chaetura pelagica | reverse complement strand
CAAAAATAACTTATCATTGTTATAGACCTGTTTTGTATGACCAATGTCTGCACACTCCCTATAACCCTGTGGACTCACTTTTCTGTAAAAATGTGTCACCCTAGTTAACTGTATAGGACATTTATCTTAAAAGAAAAATAATTTGTATCCAATGAATAACCTATATCACACTGGATGCAAGGAGAAGGATCTGTACTGTTCTGAAATATATTGCACTCTCACAGTACTGTGAGGGACTGAAGCATCTCTCATGAGAAGAGGCTGAGAGACCTGGGACTATTCAGACTGGAGAAGAGATGGCTCAGTGGGATTTCATCAGTATGTATAAATATTTGATGGAAGCATATAAGGAAGACAAGGAGGGTGTAAATCCAGTCTCCTCTTAGTGGTGCCCAGTGTCAGGGCAAGAGATAATGGGCACAAACACAGGAAGTAGTTTTTAAGGTTAGGAATGTTAAATACTAGCACAGGTAGCCCAGGGAAGTTGTGGAGATATTCAAAACCTGACTGGCACAGCCCTGGGCAACGTATTGCAGTGGACACTGTTTTGAGCAGGAGGGTTGGACTAGACAATCTTCAGAGGTGCCTT
>NW_009962898.1:0-589 GCF_000747805.2 Chaetura pelagica | reverse complement strand
TTTCAGTTTAAAACCACTACCCCATGTCCTACCCCTACTACACTCAATGGTGAAAAGTTTCTCCTCATCTTTCACACAGGACTCCCAGTATCAGTTTTACTCCTGTCAAAAAACCTGCTTTTAAGGATTAAGAATGAAGACAGGACATGTGTCCCTGAATGAAAGCCAAAACCCAAGCTGGGCTGCTCCTTCCACCTGAGCAAAGAGAGTGACATGGACTCGATGCTACCAAGAGGACTCTGCTCAGACTGCAAGTGTTTGTAGCCCACTGTCCACAAGAAATGGAAAAGCTTATCCCAAGCAAAGCAATCCATCTCGTGACTGTCTCATGGGCATTTCCTCCTCCAGCAGCAGGCAGGGGCTCACAGTCCTTGCTGTGTCCATGAGAAAATATTTCCTGGCCCTTCAATCAGCATCAATTCCCCCTTGATCGCAGAGGAAATTCCTCTAAATTCCTGTTTCCACTAAGACCAACTAGTTTCATGGCAAATCAAAAGCAAATGAAGTATATATTTTTTTCATATCCAGCTGACATGTCAGTTTGGGCAAAGAGCCACAATCAACACGGGAAAACCATGAGTTGAAGAAG
>NW_009962897.1:0-589 GCF_000747805.2 Chaetura pelagica | reverse complement strand
GTTTGAGTCAGAATCTAGGTATGTATTGTGAGAAACTGTTTAATGTATTCAGTATCTACAATTGCTTTATTATTGTTTCCTTTACAGTGAATCATATTGTTACATCCTTGATGTTTACTGCAAATAATTATTCCTGTTTTGTTCCAGAATGTGCCCACTTGCTTTTAGCCCATAATGCTCCCGTAAAGGTGAAAAATGCTCAGGGATGGAGCCCTCTTGCAGAAGCCATCAGCTATGGAGACAGGCAAATGAGTAAGAACCTCTGCTTCCCAATTAATCAGAAATTGAGGCTTCATTCAGTAAAGGAAAACGAAGGTTTTCACCTAGGGGTTTTTAAATGCTCCTATTTTAGTTCTCTGAAGAGTTTATCTTAATCAGCTGAACTTTTTATGTCTAAATGTGATATGACAAGCTCTACATGTGTCCATTTCCTTGATAAGAAAGAAATGGCATCAGGGTACATAATGTTAAGGTTTTGCCTGAAGTGGCTGTAAAAGCTATGAACTAGGATTATGTATTTCAGATTAGAGTTAGAAGGTCAGAATGGATTTTAGCTGTATGGGATCATCTCCCTAGAACTGCCTCCACT
>NW_009962896.1:0-588 GCF_000747805.2 Chaetura pelagica | reverse complement strand
AAAAAAAAATAAAATATCCCTCTCCTGAGAAACCTCACCTCTCTCAGATCTGCATTTCAGCTCGGGGTCACGTACTCCCCTTACAGGCAAACCCATCCAGGGTGTAAGCTGAGACTCAGCACAGGTCATACAAGGGATAACTCTGGCTCAGTGTGGCTTTGTGTTTTTTCAGCCCTGTACTTGCACACAATGATCAGTCTGTCTCCACGCTGCCTCACTCACAGAAGCCCAGATGAGAATGAAGTCTGTGAAGTTTCAGCAACAAGTGAGTAGTGTTCAGCATTGCAGCACCGACAGATCATTAAAACCTCAGTGAGTTCAACAGCACTCCTGCTTCCACTCTGTTGTTTTTCCCCTTTATTAAAACCCAATGAATATATATCACAAACACACACACACAAGCTAAGTTTGTGCCTCATCTGACAGACAAACCTTTTTGCACTAGTGGAACTGTGTCAAGTGCTGCCAAGTGCAGGTTAACTCCTCACATTTTGAACGAATTTCTGCTCGAAATAAAACCTGGTTTGACTTTTTGAGCAACAAACATTTTCCTCTAGCAACAGGCACACCTACCACCTTCCCCCCCCC
>NW_009962895.1:0-589 GCF_000747805.2 Chaetura pelagica | reverse complement strand
TTATCAGCTCATATCTGAAATGCTCTTATGGACAAGCTGACTGTATTTGTTCTGTTTCAATGCAAAGAAAAGCCTCAGCATAAAGAACTATGAGTATTTTAGTCTATGGAAATGTTCACTAAGATCATGTGCAGAGAGGCTTACAATGTCTTCCCATAGAATATTGCAGTATATTGAAGGGACAGCAATGCCACAGGTGAAAGAAGCAAGATCTTAAACCTCTTAAACCACAGCTATCTAAGGAAAACCATATTTATTTAATTCCCAAATTCTTTCACAGAAGAAAGTCTGAAAGACAGACACTAATAAATCTAAAAATATTTGTCTCATTGCAGAGTACATTTACATTTTTTTTGTAAACTACTTTAAAAAGCAGGGCTTCAAAGGTTACAACCACACACATTTTCCACCTGCTTACTCTTCCACCTATTCTTTTTCAGCTAATTTGTTCATCAAAAGAAAACCAAAACCAAATTCAGTCATTATGGATACCACTGAGGCCACCATCTCTAATGTTAAGTGGCTTCAATTGAGTTTATCTGTCTGTTTTTATATTAAATAGCTGTCTTGGCCATATTTAATTAATAAT
>NW_009962894.1:0-583 GCF_000747805.2 Chaetura pelagica | reverse complement strand
TTCTTCCTTTCAACCAGTTCTTGATCCACCACCAAGAGGGCTGCTTGTGAGGCAAAAAGCTCTTCATCACCTTTGCCAGCTCTGTCTCATCTAGTGACAATGCACTCAGATGCCACTCAGATCTTTAGGCCTTCGTTCCCCTTCATGCCATCTGGAATCCATGAAGACATGTCTTGGAAGGCTATTAATGTCCAAATGAGAAAACGTCGGTGGAGTATGAGACCAGTGGGCTATGACTAAACTTCTTATTGACTTACCATACGGCCTTACTGTGCCTTGGTTTCTTCTGCTTTGTCCCGGGGGAAAAGGCTTTTCTTGCTATGTCTCTGTACAATATGGTCCTTGGTTACAGGTAAAAAATATGTATTGTAAAGGATTAATGCTGTAAAATGGGGTGAAAAATACTAGGGGTGCCACTTAATTTGTAAGGCAGAATCTAAAGAGCATGAAGGCAGCCTCTACACAGGCTGGTATATAAGTTCGTCCTAAACCTGTCTGGAAATAGAACTACAAGTGTCTACTGAAAGCACTCCAAGACTCAGGAAAACAAGCAAACAAACAAACAAAACCAAAACAAACAAAC
>NW_009962893.1:0-588 GCF_000747805.2 Chaetura pelagica | reverse complement strand
GTGACAGAATCTCCAGGCAGAAACTGTGGAGAGGAACCATGTTGCAAATGGGAGTGAGAAGAAACATCTACGTGTTGCTTGGCAATGTAATTTGTTTTGTTAGCCTGCTGGGGAAAAGCTCACTGTGACTTCATAGAGACAGAATTTCCTGGGGAAAAATAATTTTACACTGCAAAGAAAAATATAAAGAAATGAAACCTTATTATTCAGAGTACATGCAAAAAGGTTACTGTGTCAGATAACCAATTATAATTAGGCTTTGATTAATTTTGAATAGCATTTCTGATTAGTGATCATTACCATGTATGTGAGCTTATTTCCAGTTTCTGGATATTGCCATGTTTTAGAAGTAAGACCTTTTTTTTTTGCTGATTAGAGAAGGATGTTGGAGCATGGATGAGGCAGCCTCATATGATGAGAAGTTTAGACAATGAGGAGTTTAAGTTAGGATTTGCAACTATCGGACATAAGGCCACAGAAAACACCTTTTCAGCTGGAAACATGTAGCTTACAGTGAAATAAGTACTTCTATTTGATCATAAACACATAGCTGTGACCAGAGAGCTCAAATGGATAAAGGAACAGAGA
>NW_009962892.1:0-588 GCF_000747805.2 Chaetura pelagica | reverse complement strand
ACACAGCATGGATGGGGAGCACCAGCACTTCAGAAAATGGCAACTGCTAAATAACATTTTCTTTTAATCCTTAACAAGTGTTTCATAAGGGGCCCTTTCTACCCAAGCTGCATATATATTGTACATTGTTAGTAGACTGAGGCTCTCTCACTTAATCTGCACAGTGCTTGATGCCAAAACCACAAGGCTTCAGTCGTAAAGAAAAAAATAATCAATAAGCCTGGGCAGCTTGTGATGCTTAGTGACAGATTTTCACTGCCTTTGTGGCTATATTTTAATTCAGACAAAAATAGTTCACATAGCACTTGCATGCAAAAAGAAGTCATCTGCTTCTTCTCTAGTGTGTAATTCAATAATTCCTATAATTGATCTTCATTGACAGTTTATGCAAGCTCACTCACCCACACTGCACATATTGTGCTTCCTGACATAATTCCCAACATAGACTATGATATTTCAACAAAGGAATCTTGTTAAATCCAGTCAAATAAAATCAAGGATCAGAATTTGCTGCAAGTCTTTGCAGCTCTCTGTCTTTTCACCATTCTCCTCCTGCCCCACACCTCAAAAAAAAGCAGAGGCTCAACT
>NW_009962891.1:0-588 GCF_000747805.2 Chaetura pelagica | reverse complement strand
AGATAGCACCACAGTTAAGTATGGAGTGACGGTTGCACAACTCAATGACTAATTGAAAAAAGAAGTATAATGTGATTTTTTCTCAGGTCTTTTTTATTAAAATGCTCCTTTCATGCAGACATTTAAATATCAAGCAGAGTTTAGCTCTCATGTCTCCTATAGTCTATTGACGTTCCTAAAAATATTATGACAGTGCATATACATTGGTTGCTTCTGTTCTTGAAAACTCCAGAGGTACTGATTGAAACTCACCTCAATTTAAGAAAACAGGAATGAATAACTTATTTTTTAGGGAGTAAGTTTTAATTGTATACATTTCAAACTATAACATGTAGCTGTGAAAGATATAAGGAATACAGGGAGGATCTCGTTTTGTAGGAGTGCATTTGAATGACAGATTTCTCCTCCCACTCTCCCCAGTAAGAGGAGTTGAAGAGGACAGAAGAGCCACAGTAATTTGCAGAGTCAGAGGAGCATCAAGTGTTGCAATAACAGAATCCAGAGCAGCAGTAAAGTAGCTCATTCAGAAAAACACTGCTTCAGTCTTTAATACTTTGATAAATTTAGTATTGCAGTTTCCTGTGCTTG
>NW_009962890.1:0-588 GCF_000747805.2 Chaetura pelagica | reverse complement strand
TTTTTTTTTTTTTGCTATGATACCATTTGTATGTTTTGGCTCCATCTTTTGTGTCATTTCTGCAGTAGTTGTCTGAAATCTGATTTCATAACAACAGGTTCCCTGCTATATACTGATGGAAACATGAAAAAGTTCAAGTTAAGGAGTCTGACAGGATGTGTATCAGAATAGTCACAGAATCACTGGGTTTTTAATCCTAAAATCTCAGTTAAACACTGAAGGAGAAATAGCCTGTAAGAGTAAAAGGCATCTCTTGACTTACCCTGCAGTCCTCCTGATAGCTTTTATATGCTCTTTCTGCATACTTGAGCATTTGTTGGTATTTCTTTTGCAGGATAGTGTCTTCCCAGATTTGAAGGTACAGTGATGTTCTTGGGCTGTTGAGCATATTTAAAACCAAGTATGTTTTGGCTGAAGGAATACCACATTCTACAATTTCTGCACAACTTTATGTAAAGAGAAGCATACAAAGCAACATCCTCACTACTGGGTTTAAACTCATCTGTCCTACTTTAGGATCTACAGTACAGGAGTCAGGAACACTGGTGCAGATGAACAAGAATCATAGAATGGTTTGGGCTGGAAGGG
>NW_009962889.1:0-588 GCF_000747805.2 Chaetura pelagica | reverse complement strand
AAAGCTGAGGTGTAAAGCTGAATTGGAAATTAAACGTTACATACGAGGCTGAGATGTGAGATGAAATTAATGTAAAGTTATATTCAACTCAACTGTTTTCCTGCATGCTTTGTGTGAAAAAATGTTTGAGTTTAAGAAGAGAAACATTTTTCTCCTTTCGGTGTCAGTTTGTTCATATCTAGTAGTCTCTTGTGCTAGCAGTGAACCTTTTGGGGTCAGTCAGAAACTTCCATTTCCTCTCTTAAATTTGGGATCTGCATTTAGTTAAGGATGTGTGATTATATAGATACATGCCTGATTAAGACATCTTTTAAAACAATAAATTTCTTACTCTTTCAGAGAAATCTATTGAATTAAGACTAGCAAAAATAGATCACACTGCAGTCCATCCACACTTGCTGGACATGAAAATTGGACAGGGGAAATACGAGCTTGGATTTTTTCCCAAGCTTCAGTCTGATGTTTTATCTACTGGACCAGCAAGCAACAAGTAAGTAAGCTTGAACAGCAGGTGCTGGATCTTGTTGAGATCTATGGAATGGTATTAAAGCAGATATACTAGAAAGTAAACTCAGTAGATTCTTTTTG
>NW_009962888.1:0-588 GCF_000747805.2 Chaetura pelagica | reverse complement strand
TACTGACACGATGGGCTGTAATGGCTCCTGAAGAGATGTGATAGTCTATCCTGTCAATAATCTATGGATTAAGGACTCCCTAAGTACATGTTGACGTGACTGACTGTCCCAGCTCTTTGGGGCTCTTGCCTTGGTGTGGTGGAAGGACCTCACGGGCCACCTTGGGTGGTGGCATCCCTATAGTAGGTTAAGAATTTATTTTCTCTGCAAACAACAGGAGCTTAACACATGACCATCCTCTAAATTAGCCTTTCAGAAATCATCTCAGCCATCAAAAGCAGGGAGAGGGGGGTTGAGGAAGCTGAAGCTGTCTAGCTAGGCCTTGTGTGCAGGGAGGTATAAAAGGGTTTTGGGGCAAACATTGCTATGGATGGTGTCTCCAGGCTTGCCCACAAGCTCCATTAAAGGCACAAAGACCCTTTTTCTGCAGCAGGATCTATCCTTTAATTTGGATTCTTTGCTTTGCTTTGCTTTTGCAAAGCATACCTGGAAATTTGGCTTTGAAGGCTTTTTCTTGGGGATTTTTTTTCTGTCTGTTCCCTGTCTCAAGTAGCCTGTAAATTACTGAGAGACTAGAAAGGAAGTGAA
>NW_009962887.1:0-588 GCF_000747805.2 Chaetura pelagica | reverse complement strand
AAGCTAGTATTTCATCAGTGACAGAAAATAAAAGCAGTCTTTTTGGCAGTTTACTTTGAACTTCCCTCTTTTTTCTTTGCCCTTCAGACTGCACTATTTCTGGGAATTCATCTGAACCAAGACTGTGTCTTCCCACATTGCAGGGCATTCTCTTGATGACAGACAAAACAGGCTGGAGAGAAACAGCAGTCCATGGCCCGTCCTCAGGCAAACATCCACTAAAGCAAGGTTCACTTGTTTGAAGTTTCAAGTAAAATTAGGAAAAAGCCCAGGATTCCTCTATTCATCTTTAGGCTAAGATTCCCATCTTGACACTGTAAACTCCCAGTAACAGCATAACTTCAGACTTGTTATTCCCAGTATGAGCCACCACAGCTGCACAAGGTAAAGAGCCTGATTGGGACCTGGCTCCTCACTAGTACCACAGCTGCTGTGTCCTAATTGAGACACTTTGCTAAGTCTGCTTTGTCATTAATTACCCTCAAAAACCCCTCCAAAAGTTACCCAAGAGAGACAACATTCCCCAGAAAAACCCAAAATAAAACAAAGCTGCCCAGTCCTGGAGGTGTTTAAGGAAAGACTGGATGT
>NW_009962886.1:0-588 GCF_000747805.2 Chaetura pelagica | reverse complement strand
TCCTCTTTGTAGAAATGCAGAAATCCTCAACTTCTTGTACATGTACAGATGAATCCTTGAATCAACTACCATGATAAAATGGAAGAACCATGGTTTTTATTCCCTCTTTCTTCCCCCTCCTCCTGCCCCCATGATTGGGAAAGAAGGAAGCATATTGCCCATATCAGAGTTAACCCACGCATATCAGAATTGTATAAAACAGCAGCAAAACTTAGGGTAACAAAGGTAAAAGATTAACAGTTACAACTATTCTATTAATGACATAACGCAGCAAGCAATGCTGGATAGGTGAAGGCCTGCTTCTTCTTTCTATAAGAAAAGACAAGAAAAGAAAACTTGGTTCCTTTCTGTCAGAAAGATGGGACAATCCACTTGGTATTGATTTTGTACTCTTTGCTGTGGGCATCTGTGACTACCCAGGTGTGTCTGCCCAACGCGGTTTTCAGCACAACTGAGAGCTCTGTCAGGACTGACTGTCCAGGATGGTGGAGTACTGTATAGGATTTGTTTGCTTCTGCAGACTTTGGGAGAAGTGCAGCAAGTTGAGGGCAAAATGCATTGAGCTGGGAGCACCAGTTTGTTTTTTTT
>NW_009962885.1:0-588 GCF_000747805.2 Chaetura pelagica | reverse complement strand
TCAGCCAAATCTGCCTGTGGAAAGTGGATGCTCTTGTGAAATAAAGTTACCTTTGTTACCAGGTAACAGTAAACTGCAGGTTAAATGCCAAAGGATGGATTGAACTTGTTCTGAACATACTGCATGTGAAGAGCAGTGGGGCAGTACAGTCTGGGTAAGTGCTTATTTAAACATATAAATGAAATTCAAGTGGCTGGTTGGGGTGAATCTCAGCCTTTGTGAATAATCTGCTTGTTGCACAGGCTTTGTCAGAACAAGAATGTTGAAAAAGCCAGTTTGCTGCTTTTGGTTTGGTTTTGGTTTTTTGTTTGAGTAGGGGTTTTTTAATTATTATTATTAATTTTTAAGTATTTTTGTTTGTTTGTGGCAATCCTGTAGCAATAAGATGCCTGAGCTCTGAGCAGGCACAACTTTTCTTCCCAGCCTCATGGCAGGGAGCTGTGCAAAAGCACTTTGGTGTTTCTCACTCTGTTGCTTCCTGGGGTCCCATTAAGGTTATCTGGAAGTCTGATCTTTGGCCTGAGTGAGCCTCACTCTTCAGTAGTAAATATGAAATAATCATAGAATGACAGGCTGGTTTGGGTTGGA
>NW_009962884.1:0-587 GCF_000747805.2 Chaetura pelagica | reverse complement strand
TACCAAACCCAACACGTGAACTCCCTCAGCCCTGCGTGTCTGGAGAGCAGCTGGGCCCTGCCAGGAGCTGAAGGACTGTGTGAGGTGCCCAACCCATCTGCCTGTGTCCGTGTGTGCTGGCCACGCACCCTTCATCACGTAATGGAGGAGAGTGGAAGGTGGAGACTGTGGGCCCTCCTCAGGCATTGTTATTTCTCCTCCCCCCTCCTGCCACCCTTTGGAGCCATCCTCTCACAGATGGCCGTTGCCTGTGGAATAGCCAGGGATGTCTTCCTCAGCTCCAAGCAAAAGGCCACAAAACCAAAGAGGACGACCCTCCTGTACTGCCACCTTTCCCCTGAGCAGAGCGGAAGAGTTGCCGCAAAAGGAAGAATGATTCAGAGGCCCAGGCTTGGATGCAGCACAGCTTTAATGAGTTTAAAGAAAAGAAAGAGGTGGCTCAGAGGGGCCACCAGGGGGCAGACACTAAGAGGCTGCGGCGGAGCTCCTGCAGGGTGTCCATCTGCCTGCTCTGCAGAGGGAGGGAGGGGGGCACGCAGGACCCCGCTGGGCTGTCAGTGGGAGACAGAGAGAGCAAAGGAAGAGAG
>NW_009962883.1:0-586 GCF_000747805.2 Chaetura pelagica | reverse complement strand
CAACAACACAAAAACATAACAAAACCACAACAAAACCACAGATAGCCCACATGACAAAAGGACTGAATAATTGGCTCAATTTGACCCAATGGCAGCCAGTAAGCTACTTGCACAGCAGTACCACTTATTTTTGAAGTAGCATCACAACATCATGCTGAAGCAAATAACACAGAAATGGTCCCTGTCCAAAAGAGTATCCTTCATGGCACAAACAGTGTGAGGATTGTTAAAGGAAATAAGCATTAAATACAGCCTAACAATCAGTGACTATAGTGACCTCTGTACTCACCATATACTCATCACTGAGTGTTTGGCACTGACCATAACATAGCTGTAATTGGAAAAGAGATTACAAAATGATTCATAATGCGATGTGTTTTGTTTTGTTTCTTTGGTTTTGTTTTGATTTTTTACAGGGAGTACTTTATGTGCATAAAGACTGTCTGCAAAGACTATATAATGCTGTTTATGAGAAAATTTAACAGATGGGCAGTCTTGGTCAGCATAGCTAGCAAGGCGGTATCTGTTAAGATTTAATTCATGGCAGGGGCAATTGAACTAGATGATTTTTAAGGTCCCTTCCAAA
>NW_009962882.1:0-587 GCF_000747805.2 Chaetura pelagica | reverse complement strand
GAGTAGGGCTGAGTTGCAGACAGCAATTTTAGCAATTTTGCAGCATTCTGAGCAAACACAGACTTCCTTTTGTTCTTGTTTCTTTTAACAGCAGGAGCTTTGTTTCACAAAACGTTTGTAACTTTTTATGACTCTTGTCCTTGCCTAGTGAAAGATTTAGTTTTCCAGAGTACATCACAGGGATTCCTTTGATTTCCTGGGCATCTTGTGGGTTTTGTTTGTTTGTTTTTATTTTTTTTCTTGGGTAGGGGACAAGGTGTGATGGATGTGTGAAAGTTCTGTCTTGGCCATTCTAACCTGACCAGGCCTGACCACCCCCCCAGATAATAAAAATCCAGTCAAATCAGTATCAGATGCACTGGGCTTCTTAAGCAAATGAGCAGTACTTGGTGTAGGCTCCGAAGGAGGTAAAGGGTGGAGCTACAAGCAGGTGAAGGGTCCAGTCTGGTCTCTGAAAGCCCAGATGGGAGAAGAGTCACACAGTGAGCACTGACACACGCACACCCATTCTGCCATCAGTACCTGAACAGGGAGTGGCTTTTCCAGGATTCAATTATCAAGGAACAAAGGAAGCTGTAGGTACAAGG
>NW_009962881.1:0-587 GCF_000747805.2 Chaetura pelagica | reverse complement strand
AGGTCCCTTCCAACCTTAACCACTCTATTCTATTATTCTATGAATTACCTTAACTCTTGGTGTCTCATCAAGGTACTGTTGCACTCATACTGTATACCTGTTTGCCTGGAAAAATCTGCCTCCATGTTTCTTCTTGTATTGCAAATCTGAGAAGACTAGAGAAGCTATATTCTTCTACATTAGTATAATTTGGGAACTGTTTGTAGTTGGCTGTTGAATTTTTGCTCTGAAAGTAAGTGAGCCTTCTTTTGAGAAGACTTGACATATGTGTATGTACATGCACTCAAAAGGTCAAGAAATATATTAAAAAAGGGTTGTATCAATGTTTTAGTTCTTAACCCCCGGGAGGTTAAAGGCATCCATTCACCATTTTCACTGTTAACTATTACAGGATATGATTGATGCTGTCCTGAGTCACTTTATACTACTACAGGTACTGTTCAGGTCATGCGACTTAGCTGAGGGGATAGTAATAAACTGCTGAACAAGAGTGACTTAAATCATGACACACTTTATAGGGACTTGCCTGACACAAATTAGCTTTCTAGGCTGCTCCATGTAATGTAATGTAATGTAATGTAATGTAA
>NW_009962880.1:0-587 GCF_000747805.2 Chaetura pelagica | reverse complement strand
TTTTTTTTTTTTGCTTGGTTGAATAGTCAACTATTTAACATAAGTTCAGATAACCTTTGAATGTGGCTTTTCTTGATGATTGCTATGCAAGAGCTGTTCACTAAATGAAAGAAACAGCAGTCTTGAGAAGGCTTTTGGTTTGTTTTATTTTCAGTTTTGTTTGATCTTTTCCCCTCCTTTCTTTTTCCTAATCTGACTACAAGGCATATCTTGGAATGTAAACCCACAGTTGCTTAGATCACTTCCACCTTCTCTCTGTGCCACTGGTAATTCAGATGTAGAATGCAGTGAGCAGAAAAAAAGATGTAAAAAAACTCCTTAAAACAACGAACCAAACAGAGAATAAGAGATAAATGGAGCAGTTTGGTCAGGGTGGCAGGTTTTGTGGCTTAAAGAAAGAGCCTTGACTCATTCTCCTGTGGGTCAGTGTCTCAATTTTTATACAGAGTCTCTTGAGACATAGTCACGCATTAATTGGGAGTATCTTTTATGCATATATGTAGATGACAGTGAATTCCATTAATTGTTTGTAATAATATTCTATTATGCTAAGCAGGAAGATGTTTTCTGTCTTCCCAGAAAAATCT
>NW_009962879.1:0-587 GCF_000747805.2 Chaetura pelagica | reverse complement strand
AGGGATGATCATCTCCTCCTGCCACTGGAGGGGGACAGGACAAAGGTGTCACCACCAGTTTCAATCCTGAAAGAGAGTGCCCAAAATGTGACCCACAGTGCTCCGTGGGACAGGAGAGGAGCCTTGTTGCCACTGTCTCTCTCTGCAGAGGCCTGGGGAAGGAGAAGGGAACTGGAGCCCTCATGACACCCACAATAGGCCTTGGCTTTCCTGAGATCCATGTGGCATCCAGAGTCCCTGGGCCAGAGTATCATCTCCCTGGGATGCCCCCAAATCTCCCAGAGCCCTGCCCAGCCCTTACAGTGATCCTGGGGGTCTGCACAACACCAGAACCCCTGGTTGGCCTGCATGGTGATCCTCTGGGTCAGTGAAGTCCCCTGAGTGCACGGCAAGGCCTGAGGACAGCTTTGTCAAGCTCAGCCTGGCACATGGGTCATGCACCAGCTCTTCAGTCTCCCAGTCCCGTTCCCGAGGACTGCCCACCCCAGTGGGCTCAGGGATCCCCCCAAGGGGATCCCTTGTAGGGCTGTAGATACCCTAATGCTGCTCACCTAGGCATCGAGAGACACAGCCAGGCGCTTCTGGCG
>NW_009962878.1:0-587 GCF_000747805.2 Chaetura pelagica | reverse complement strand
TTGTTTTCACTAGTCCTCTATTTACCCCAGAAGCACACTTCATGTACTACAGGATACTCAGAGTGAGTTTCTTTTCTTTACTACATTTAAGTTCAGAATAACTGCTGAGGCATAGAAAAATATTCTGGTGCAGGAATGATCCAAATGCAGCCTTTCGTACACAGAACAAGCCTGTAGCTTGCATACTCGACCTGAAGCACAAAGGCAATGAACTGGAAACTGCTCAAGCAGTTTCAGTAACCCCACGCAACTGGAGAGATAAAAATGAAGCTTACAAGGACAGCACTGCCTGAGAACACCTGAAGAATGTTACGTGTTCAGTAATTTTTGCTCCATACCAAGAAGAAACAAATATCAATCTGAAATGTAAGAAGAAAGAGAGGAAAAGGTAGTAGTCCTCTGTACAAAAACTTCTTAATTAGAAAAAATATTTTAATGTGACAAAGTATTTTGTTCATTGTTTCTTGAAAGGATTTTATTGTATTATATATTATTTTATGTTATTATTTTTTACAGTCGAGCAAAGTGTTCTCAAAGTTCATGTTCCTGTTTGTACCACCAACACAAATTTCAGTTGTGGAAATCTG
>NW_009962877.1:0-587 GCF_000747805.2 Chaetura pelagica | reverse complement strand
TTACATGCAATAAATCTTGATCTGTGCATATGCATCTCATCTGCCTTCCCATTCCATTTGCAACAATTGCCAGGTAGGAGTAGCCTCACGTTCAGAAGCCCTGGTTCTCATGGTTGGCTTCAATCACCCTGGTATCTGTCAACACAGCAAGGCATAAACAATCCAGGAGGTTCCAGGAACACGCTGATTATATCTTCATTCTCCAAGAGACAGAGCAGCCAAAAAGTAGTGGTGCTATGCTGGACCTTGTTCTTCCTACAGGGAGTGGATTGTGGGCAATGTGGTTCTCAAGGGCAGCCTTGGCTGCGGTGACCATGAGATGGTGGATTTCAAGATCCTTAGAGCATCAAGGAAGGTGCACAGCAAGCACACTACCCTGGTCTTCAGGAGAGCAGGTTTTGGCCTTTCCAGGAACTTACTCAGTAGAGAACCATGGAATAAAGCTCTGGGGGGAAAAGGAGACCAAGAAAGCTGGTCAACATTCCAGGATCATCTCCTCCAAGGTCAGGAGCAGTGCATTCCAACAAAGAGGAAGGCCAGACAAAAATGTTAGGACACCTGCATGGATGAACAAGGAGCTCCTGGAC
>NW_009962876.1:0-587 GCF_000747805.2 Chaetura pelagica | reverse complement strand
TTTGACCAGGTACCACAGAAAAAAAGTGCTTTATGTGACTTAAAAGTAGAGAAGAGATTAAGTAGTTAAACAGAAGGGAGGATTAAGGCACAGAAGAGTGTTTTTCACAATTCATATAGAGCAAGGAGGACATGGGTTTAAGGCAAGAGGACAAATAAAAGCCTTTCTGACTCAGTTTGCCAACTTCATCTTAGAATAACTTCATTTGCAGAGTGTGGGTAAGACAACTTGCAAACTCTAGGCTTACAAAGCTCACGCCAGACACCTTTGGTCACAGATCACAAGACATTACTATGTTCCATCACAGCCAGGCCACACTGAGCTTCAACTGTGCTACAGACTCATGGCTTTCAGTAGGATGTTGCATGGCAGGAGTTCCATGAGGGCCTAGGACAGGTGATGCAGTGTTTCTCTGGAGTTCCTGAGCTCAAAACAAATTGTGGCTTTTTTAGGATGTTGGGGATCTGGTCCTGGATAAGAATGTCCTCTGAGGATTATATGATACTACATTTTATTAGGTCATGTAATGATGGGACAAGGGGGAATGACTTCAAAGTGAAAGAGAGGAGATTGAGATGAGATCTGAG
>NW_009962875.1:0-587 GCF_000747805.2 Chaetura pelagica | reverse complement strand
CTGCAGCACTGGTGGGGACATGGGGGTGACAGGGATGGGGACATGGGGGGACATGGGACAGATGGGGACATGGGGGGACATTGGAGCTTCAATGGGGACAGGAGAGTGATGGGGACACGGGGAGGTACGTGGGGACATGGAGGGGACACGTGGGGACTAGGAGGGGGACAGGAGGGATGAGAACATGGAAGGGACACGGGTGGGAACATGGGGGGACGTGGGAGCATCAGTGGGGACATGGGAGGGACATAGTGGGGACATGCAGGGGACATGGGAACATGGGAAGGGTGGGGACATGGAAGGGACATGAGAGGGACAGGGCTGGAGACATGGGCTGGGGACAAGGAGGGGACACGGGGGGACATGGCGGACATAGGAGGAAGGGGGTCCTGGAGGGGACATGGGGACATGGGCAGGAGAGGGGCACGGGGGGCATGGGGGGACATGGGAGTGACTTTGGGGACATGGAGGGGACATGGGTGGTGTGGAGAGGAGAGGCAGGGGAGACATGGGGAGATGGAAAGTTGGAGAGGACACGGGGAGTGGACATGGTGGGGACACGAGGGGACACGGGTGACACAAGCAGG
>NW_009962874.1:0-587 GCF_000747805.2 Chaetura pelagica | reverse complement strand
TTTTTTTTTCAGGGATCATCGCTTTGTCATCTCAAAGAGAGAAAAGCTTGAACAGAAACAACAGAGATGAACTCCTTGAACTTTAGGGACAGTGATATCTGGATTCTGTCTCTGTGTTTTGTGACTCACACCTCTGTAGCTTTGAGAAGTAAATGAAGTAGATTGCCTCTGTATCACATCGTTGAGACAGCAGATGTGAGCCAAGCTATTCTCCAAGAAATGCCTTTCTTGGAGAAACAAAGCAAAACTATGCAGATCATCTGGGAAAGCCAGCTGCTCTGCAGGGCAAAGCAATGTGCCATTACAAGGAAACTGACACAGGGAGAGTGCACATCACATTTCAACACTCTCCCCTCCTCTCCCACCTGTTTCTAGCTAGTCTAGCTGGGTAAATTGGATTGAGATATTGCTGATAGAAAGGACTATATAAAATACTCTGTGATGAGTTATTGTATAAAATTAGTTATACAGAATTAACCCAGTTCCCTGCATAAATCAAATTTATTTGATTTGATTATATTTCTTGCTTGCTGAATTCTATACAATTATATGAAATTACAGAGATTAGCTAAAAATCAGTGTCCACC
>NW_009962873.1:0-587 GCF_000747805.2 Chaetura pelagica | reverse complement strand
TATATCCAATCTAAATCTACCCTCTTTTAGTCCCAGTAGTTTGAATCTTTGTGTTGCAAATTTGACCACAATTAAAATAAGAACAAAGCCATATTAGTATTTCCAGTTACTTGAGTGCAATTCCTTTCAAACCCTTTTGTATCCATTTTCTTTGAGAAGATATACTTTCCTTGAGATGCTATTGAATAGTGGTTACCTGGACTGCTGCAAGCAACTAGGTAGGTGCTGGAGGAATGTGGAAGATCTGAGCTGGAGCACAGATGATTGTTTGGCTCAGTGAACAAAACCCAAGTCACATGCTTGCTGTGTCTTGTCTGGCCAGCTTCTTGCCCTGTTAGTTCTCTCTTCACTTGGCACAAGGGCACGATACCTATTCAATTATCTCTTCTATCCAACTTCTCAAAGAGCCTACTAGAAACTCATTTCAGACATTCCCATGATCAAAGTAATGAGAAGTATGTGTAGCTTGCTATGGCCCCAGGGTCTGACTGCTTGGCTGACAACCCACCACTTTGCACATGTCCACTCCAGGGAAAAATATGTAAGAGCAACTCCTGAAGATGACACTGTAGCTGAACCACAGATTT
>NW_009962872.1:0-586 GCF_000747805.2 Chaetura pelagica | reverse complement strand
AAAAAAACATGGGATCATAATGACTTCACCTCACTAATAACCTGACCTGAATTTCAACCAAACACCCAAAGCTGAAAGGCTTCATAAGCTGTTACAATTCACTGACTTGAGTCATATACACACTTAATTTTCTTTAGTGCTCACACTTCCTGCTAAAAATGTTGACTCTTGCTCTATTTATTCATTTTTTTAAGGTGAGTTCACTTTGAGTGGAGCATAGTAAAACTGAAAGTCTTTCTGTAGCACTGCTGGAAATCACCCCTGTGTTGCTGTCTGATTGGTTTTTAAGTAGGCTCACATCAAGGCAATTTCTAGTAGTTTCCTTTGAACTGGGTTAGGCTTTGCATCCCAGTCACAGCTCATGAAGCTTGATGCTACAGAGTTTACACACCATCCCATATGTTGCCATGTTGCCTTGTGTGTTCATGGGTTTGAATGCCTTTTGGAGGAGGCAGGGAGTTTTGTATGGAATTGGTGGTATTGTAGGACTTGAAAGGCTTGCTGATCTGAGGTGGTTCTGCAGTATCACCAGTACTGGTAAATAATTCAAGTACTTTCCTCTGCATGTCCCAGTATGAAGGGGACT
>NW_009962871.1:0-586 GCF_000747805.2 Chaetura pelagica | reverse complement strand
AACAAACATTTATCACTTGATTCTATGTGTTGCTTGTTATGCACATGCACACACTTCAGTGGAGAAAAGGGAGTTTTAAAAATTAGAGCTTGCTTCATTTAAGACAAGTCTAAGATCACATTTCCTATCTACTGTCTGACTTAGATAAAACTACTATCTCTCTCTGACCTTTGTGGCTCTCTAGGAGAGTGAATACATCCTATACAGCTGCCCTGTGTTGCCAAGTTTCTGCATTCTGGGCAGGCCAATTGTAATGCTACTTCTGGAGAGAAGGCTTAATATTATTTTATTTTATTTTTCTCTTTGAATTACTGGAACTACGGATGAACGTTGGCCACCGAGATGGCTAGATGCATCCTTTCAGTTCTTTACACCTTTATGTCTTTGATAAAGGTGCTGTGCTGGGCAAAGCAAATGATACTGTCATGTACATCCTTCTATACTTAGAATTACATGACAACATCACTTTGATTTGCAGAGTACCTTTGTGTGGAGTGTGTATGTGTATATTTATATGTTTGTATGTGTACAAACACATTTCTAAATTCTATTGAAAAAGTCATACCTAATTACAACATATTTAAAA
>NW_009962870.1:0-586 GCF_000747805.2 Chaetura pelagica | reverse complement strand
CCCCCCTGCCACGGGCAGGGACACATATAGCCCCCACTTAGCCACTACTGCTCAACGTTCTCAAATCAGGAAACAGCCTGGCAGAGGGTCTGTATCAACACAGCAAAACCATCCAAAATGGGTGTGAAATAATATGTAACACCTGAGATCTAACACTGAATCAGGACTGAATTGAACCACCTGGGAAGACTTACTGATGAAAGTGTCATGCGAAGTCAAACCCAATGATATTTTGCAAAATTGTACCTGTTGCCCTGAGTTTCGTGTTAAACAAACCATGCATCCATTTTTGTTTGCCTGTTTTGATGCAATAAAGCACTGAAAATTGGAAATTTGAGCAAAAGAAAAAAATCAAGCCTTTCATTTACATAAATTGGAAAATTATCTGACTTAAAGAAATATGGTTCTTCTTTACAGTTGCTAAACATTTTATGTATCTGAAAACTTTATGCTTAAAGTGGTTTACCATAAAGAGACATTTCTGAAGGCCTCTCAAGGCAGACAAGTGCACTTCCAGAGAATTAGACATAGCATTGTTTGAAAAGGTCCTAAATTTCTTTCATTTCAGTGAGAGAAAAATTGCCAA
>NW_009962869.1:0-586 GCF_000747805.2 Chaetura pelagica | reverse complement strand
AGTTGATGTGATACATCTTGTTATTAGGAGGCTTTTTGATACTGTATCACATGACATGCTTATCATAAAATGAAGAAAATATGGTCTAGAACTAGATTAAATGATCATAAGATGGAGGGAACAATTGGCTGAAAAACTGCTCTCAGAGAGTTGTTCCCTGTCAAACCAGGAGGACATTTCAGGTGGGATTCCTCAGGGATCTGCCCTTGCTCCAGATGTGCTCAATATTTTCATAATGACTCAGTTCAAAGGACAAGAGATGACATTGATAACGTTTGCAATGTTGAGGAGCTGGGATGGTGGGAACCCTTGGGACGTCTGGATCCAAACCCACAAAGACATGAACAGTTTGAAGTGATGGTCTGAAATGAAGATGAAACTCAATAAAGGCCAGTGGGAAGCACTGCACTTCCAGAGGAGCAATCCCATCCAAATGGGAAATTCCCAGAGTGGGAGCTGTACCACAGAGGAGTTTCCCAGTTAGAGTGGCCTACAAGCTCACTATCAATGGAGTCAAACTGTTCCAGAAAAGGAGATTTCAAGGGTTTTGGCTGGTCCTCATAAGACTTGTGCTCCAGATCCTTCC
>NW_009962868.1:0-586 GCF_000747805.2 Chaetura pelagica | reverse complement strand
CAACCCCTAGGATTCTGTGATTTTGTGATTCCACCTGGTGTCACTTCCATTATTTTCTGACGAGAGCTGTCTTCTCCTTCTGTCATCTCCTTCTCAGATCTTTGCCAGTGGAGAGCAGTGAAATACATCTCTGTTGTGTTGTGAGGAGAGTTAGGCTTAAAAGAGCAAAACAAAAGCTGGGCATACAGGCACATTAAGGGGAAAGAATCTTGCAGTAACTCCCTTACTCGCCCTTTGGTGGTAGTTTTGCTATTTATTTGAGTATAAAAATGTACTGTTGAAGGAGATATGGAGATGAATGTGCAGAATGAAATTCACCACTGAGATAAGTGGACTCAATTTTGTTGCCTTTGTTAGGCTCCTGCCTACCAGTAGTGCTAAATCGGGCTGATTGACTGTGATTGCATTCACTGTGGAAAAGGTGGTTTTCAGTGTGGAAACCTTCTCACTTTAACGTGACAAACATAATCTAAAATGTAAAAGATGTCTCAAAGAATAAGTCCTAGAGGTATACTATGCTAAAGGCATGAGCAGAAGCAATAAATGTGTGTAACAGGAGGTGTATTTTGTTGGATTTTTTTTTTTT
>NW_009962867.1:0-586 GCF_000747805.2 Chaetura pelagica | reverse complement strand
TGAGCTTTCCAGTTTACCTTTTAATTGAATGGCCAGACTCTTTAGGTAGACCCCTGGTAGACCCCTGATTAACACATCCATTCAGTCAGGGTTCACCTGCAACATTAACGGTGAGTCTTGACCTGTGATTAGCCAGCCTTGATAGATTAGTTGTATTACAGCTGCTTTCTGTATGTTATTAATGAACTGTGAGAGATCCGCTTTTAAAAAATAGGTTCCCCTTGTGACATGGGGTCTATCATGTCGATATTGCAGACAGCTCTTTGTGTCACTGACCATGGGGCATCGTGGTTCCCAGTGGTCAATAGGATTCAGGGTCCCCAGTACCCAGAAGCCTCCTTTTCTGATAATTGGATGCTATCCCCTCCTGAGGCTGACACCCTGATAACATACTTGGTATCAGTCTCAGTGAGCTGTTGACTGAATTGTTGTTTCAGGTTTGCCATTTCCAGGGACGCGTATGATGTTTCTTTATGCGTTATGTTCCCGCATCTCTGCCAACTGTCAGTGGAATACTCACTGCGTGTTATGGGTCATAGAGTCACGTGTGTTTGTTCTTCCTCATGTGAACTGTCACTATCATTTG
>NW_009962866.1:0-586 GCF_000747805.2 Chaetura pelagica | reverse complement strand
AACACCCACCTCCCTGCAACCTCCTGTCAGGTTGTTGGAGAAGGTGATGAGGTGTCCTTTCAGCCTCCTCTTCTTCAGACTAAAAGAATGGGACTGTCTGGGTCTTGGAGTGCAATTCCAGCCCTTTGTGATGGGGCACATGTAATCACATGTAATTCATTGACAATTCGTGCTATTATTATTATTATTATTGTTATTGTTATCCTCTACAGCAAATAGATAAAGATGGGCTCCTCCAAAGGCTCATTCAGCTCACAGGCAAGTGAAATACATGGGCTGAGTTGCTCTTTCAGTGAGAGAACTATATTTTGTAGTCTGACCCAGGAGCAGATCTTTCAAATTAGCTGAGGTGAGAGAAAGGTCAGCTACTCTACAGAGCTCAGAGCGTCTATTACCCAACTCCAGAGGCCCAGTGTCATCCAACAAGCATCATACAAATGCACTTTTATATGTTGCTTGAACAACAATTCAGGAAACATTACAGTCCTCTTGAACTTCTCAATAGAAAGGAATTTCACTGGGGAGGGCAGACAGTTGTCAGAGTGAGTTTGTATTGAATCATAGAATCATAGAATGGTTTGAGTTG
>NW_009962865.1:0-586 GCF_000747805.2 Chaetura pelagica | reverse complement strand
AAAAAAAAAAAAATCTACTTCACAAAAGTGAGAATTCTTCCATCCCAATACTGCTTCTATTTTATAAACATGAATTATGAGCACAGGCCTTTTCAAAGCTACACAGTGCGTATTCTGCACCCATTTCACATTTCTGAATATTGTAACTTGCAAATATATGATACAGTAATATAATATGATATACAAAATTTGAATGCATAAGGCTTGACGCCTGTGTCATTAAGGTGTGAAACCTGTTTCATGTTTTCTCTAATCGCTGAGGATTTGGTGTGACCTATGACAACATTCTTTAGGAACCACAGAAAAAGACTGCTCACACTTTCACTTTATATAATTTAGTAGCATATAATCCTAATTTCCATGGAAGCCAATTTTTACATTGTAACTTAGTGGTGTCAACATTGTCTTGTATAACTTAATGTAAAATTTCAGACCTATACTACTTTCACTTCCAGCCAGCATACTAAAAAAATGGTAATAGACTTTATGAGGAGTGGCTGAAGGAACTGTTCTATTTTAGTCTGAAGGAAAGGAGGCTGAGGGGAGGCCTTATCCCTCTCTACAACTACCTGAAATTAGGTTGTAG
>NW_009962864.1:0-586 GCF_000747805.2 Chaetura pelagica | reverse complement strand
AAAAAGCTGGAAAACACTTTGGGATCAAGGAAAAATGAACCTTTCCATGCAAAACAAAACATTCCAAAATCCCCCCAAAATGTCTTGGCTTTTCCTTCACTCCTCGTTTTCCAGTCACTTCCAGTTGGAAACTGGGATGGGACTGGAGTGATTGGAGGGCAGGGAAGGTAGAAAGAAAAACACACCCCAGAATGAACGGAGAATAGAGGGATAAAGGGATGAGGTGACATGGAATTTCCACCTCAAGGACCTTCCAGCCCTACTGGATTGTCCCTTGGTTGTCCCCAACTACTCACATGAACATCCCAGAACCACCACAGTCACTCCCAGGAGAACATTCCCAACCCAGCCAGACCAAAGCGCCGTCCGGTGCCACCAGGGACATCCTGGAGCTGCTGGATCCTCTTGGATCCTCTTCCCTAGGTGGGGAAATAAGAGTTGGGATGAGGTGTTGGGTTGGTTTCAGCCAGAGGTGGGAACTTCCTGAAGCCAAAGTCAAGGTGGGAGATGTTCTTCATCCCTTCTTCCAACCTGGATGGACCAAGGACTCCAAGGAGACCAGGGTTGGGTCTCCAGCTCCATCCCA
>NW_009962863.1:0-586 GCF_000747805.2 Chaetura pelagica | reverse complement strand
TGCTCTCTAGCAGATCAGCTCCTAGACTGTACTGGTGCATTTAAGAATCTGTAGCTTTCAGAGCACGTGACACATACATACAGTGTGCAGAATGTTCCTGCTCTGCTTTGGGCCTTCCTGGGAGTCTGTTGTATGTTTCTGTGCCTTTCTGGTGTGGAATGGCACCATTTCACATTGCTCTTCTGTCCTCTTGAAGAAGGAGGTGACCGTTTCTCTATCTGACACAAGTTACTTCTCCCAGTTCCAAAACTCTCCTGGGAGAGCTTTATTTCTTGCCCTGTTACCTTAACTCTGGGAACATTGTAGTTTTATTGGTTCCTCTGTGTTCTAGTGTTCATTTTTTATGTAGCCTATTCCATATGAAGTGCAGAGAGAAGTCTAGAAATTGAATTAATTTTTCACACTTCCACCAAATTTCAGCAGCTCAGAGCTATTTAGCTTATTTATAACTGTCTGCTGGACTGTTCTATATAACATTTAGCACAGGTTTCCACAGTTCCCAAGACAAATACTGCTGTTTAGTGAAATGACCAGCAGAAGCACAGAGCAGCTTTAAACATCTTCATTTATTATGACTTTTTTTTTT
>NW_009962862.1:0-586 GCF_000747805.2 Chaetura pelagica | reverse complement strand
TTTCTCCTGAGAGCCTTGGCATAACTTCTGGCAGAAGTTCCTGGGTGATACTTAACTCCTTTTGCAGTTCATCTACAACACGAGATGTTAAAAGATATTATTCAAAAATGCAAGCAGTGACACCAGTTACTACAAGGTTACTCAATAACTGCCACAGGGACAGGTGAACCTGATGATGGAAAACTGTCTGCTGAGCTCTCACAAACACAACATGGGAAAACTGGGAAAGGCAAATTATTTTTAGCTTATTGTGACTAATACCAGCAACTATTTAAAATTGCAAATCAAGTTCTCATTCAGAGTATGTAAAATATTTTTACAAGACAAAAATTAAAGAGAAAAAACAAGTTTTAAACATCTAAAATTCCCTGGCAAGTTATATATATATTGCTCTTGGCATGTACCCCCAACACAAAATGTATCCAGTTCCTTCTTTTAGCATCCACAAAACGAAAAAAACACATCTATTCCTTTCAAGACTTAAAAGAATTTTAAGTTCTCCAATAAACTTTTTCCTTTTGCTTTAAAGTATAAGCAAGATTATTGTAAATGGTTTAAGAATCTTGTTTCTTGCAGATCAACAGTT
>NW_009962861.1:0-584 GCF_000747805.2 Chaetura pelagica | reverse complement strand
CTCACCAATGCAGAATAGAGGGGGAGGAGATGATTATGATCCCACAGTGTCTAAAGAGAGACCAAATAAGTCACAATTTTTCCTGTGTAGAGAGCTGTGAAAGAGAAATCCAACTACAAATAACCTTTCTGTTTCTTTACAAAAGTGAAAGACTAAGTAATATGAAAATGTTGATAGGTACAGTTCAATTATGATAAAGATCCATCTTTCTTTATTAATCAGACTTTGCTCTTGGTCAAAAAGCCCAGCAAGAACAGAACAAAGCAAAACCAAAATAAAAAGGAGAGGGGAGAAAGGAAAGAGGGGAGGAAGAGAGGAAGGGAGGGAGGGAGGGAAGGCAGGCAGGCAGGAAGGAAGGATGGACGGGTAGGTAACACTATTGAGAATTCCTGTTTGTTTACTAACTCCACATTCAAATGTTTTCATCAAAAGCTTATTTCAGCCAGCAAATGAAGTAATCTTTTTGGAAAGTAATAGGATTTTATTCTCACGAGATTCCTCCACAAAGAGGTGGCCACTTCCTTAAATCAGTCAGTCAGGTATGATGATACCTCAAATCCCAACTGCTTGAAGCAAATAAATAA
>NW_009962860.1:0-586 GCF_000747805.2 Chaetura pelagica | reverse complement strand
TTGACTTAAGAATCCCTCCAAAGAGCATGGGATAAGAAAATAAGGAGGCTGGTGGAACAGTCAGTCCTTGTTTGGCTGACTGGCAGCAGATTGAAAAGATCAAATATTTACCAGTGCTCCCAGTGCAGAGCTGGATCTCTGGCTGATTGGAAGCAAAGCAATACTGAGCACTGTTAAAATAACATAATGCTTAATGCATGATGCAGTTTTTCAGCCAATTGATATTCAGCTATACATGTAATTGGGAAAACTGTTAATCACTAAAATAATTTTCTCCTTGGAGAAAAGCAATTTGAGGAAGAAAATACATGTTAGGATTGGGGACATGAGGGATTTTGTCAGGGTAGAAAAAAAAAGTAGCCACTGATGTGAATGGAAAAGGACCTTCTTAGAGAAAAGTTCATCCATCCCTGGCAATGCAGTCACCCTTCATAGCAGCTTCCTATGCAATGGATAGGAGAAGATGGACAGACTCACTCAGCACCTGTTCTCTGCCTGGTCCTCAGTGCTGTTGTCTTCCTCCTTCTCTGAGACCCAGGCAGCAGGCACAGGTGACCAGCTGACATGAAATCCTGCTCTTTTTTTT
>NW_009962859.1:0-586 GCF_000747805.2 Chaetura pelagica | reverse complement strand
TGATCTTTAAGGTTCCTTCCAACCTAAACCAGTCTGTTATTGTATGATTCTATGTTACCTGAGATCCTCTGTAGGTCCATCTCTTGCTTTTCATGCACGACTTTCTACTTCTCCATAAGCCAGCATGGTGGAACATGTACATCATGAGGATGAGACTCACTTCAGCTAAGCCCAGCTCCAGCACAGGATCTCCCTGGGACCCCACCTGGGAAAGGTGCATTCCCCAAGGTGGATGCTGTGTTGGTACCTTGGGTACAACCTCAGGATCTGAGTACTTTGGGCTCTCATGCGTTCATGTAGCCCCTACCCATGTTGTGTGGTGAGTACTGCAAGAAGTTGGTTGTTGTGTGCTGCAAGAAGGTGTCCTCTGCTCAATGGGGAAGACAGGAAAGGGCTACAGCCCAGAGACACTTGTGCTGCTCATCTCACCTCCCTTTAGATGCTTGTGGCACATACTTTTATATCTGATCAGGTCTTAAGGTTCTTACTGTTGCCTGTAAAGCCTCTTCAAATGATCTCAGCCAGTGATTCACCTCACCCTAAATCAGAAACCTACATTTGGTCTGATGACTCACTTCATTGACTG
>NW_009962858.1:0-585 GCF_000747805.2 Chaetura pelagica | reverse complement strand
GGGAGAGGGAAATGGTGGCAGCTTGTAAATTTGGGAGCATCAGGACAAGCAACTTGCCCGTTTCCCTTCTGAGTTGAAAAACTTTCTGCTGGGGCTTGGGGCAGCGATCACTGACCTGTCAGTCTGGCAGTTGCTGTGACAACTGAAGCCACATTTCATGATGCTGTCAAGAGTCATCAAGCTGACATGCTCGAAGAGCTCCACTGGTTTCCCATCTGTGATAAGCTTTTCCCATTTATCCTAGGGCGCAAAGGAGACAGAAATGAGAAGGCAAGAACAGTTCTGCATGATCTGCAGTCACCTTCTTGTTAAATGAGTGCTCAGCCAGGGATACACCTCAGAGAAATGAGAAAAAAAGAAGAGGATCTCTTAGTTGCCATCAAATTCCAGAGAAGGGAAGCCAAAAGCAGGACGGTAAATACAAGATTTGTCTCAGGCAGCTGCTACTCTTGAAACCTGACAGTGGTAAGCCCTGGTACACCCTGAGGCAAGGGCACCCTGGAGAAACCCAGGACAGAAGCATTGCTGGGTGATGGGGCACATCACCAAAGTCTTTCTCAGGGTGCAGTAAGTTTCCTGCACAAG
>NW_009962857.1:0-585 GCF_000747805.2 Chaetura pelagica | reverse complement strand
CCTGTGCCAGTGTCTCACCACCCTCACTGCCAGTATTAAGCTGAGGCTTAAGTAACTTTTCATGCACCTCTCCCCTCAGGTGACAGTTAATGGCCACTGACATGGGAATCAGCCCATGGAGCACACACTTTCATCAGCTCTGGGTTCATCTAGGCAGAGAAAGTCTTGAGTGAAGCTGAAATTCCAGCTCCAGGGTCAAATACATTATTTCAGAGACAGAAGGCAGCATCAACAGATATTTCATTATTACCAGTAAAAACACACAAGAATAATATCAAGAATTATACACAGAAGAGACAGAGGCATCAATAACACAAGAGAAGTATTTATTCAGACAGTTTACCCAACTTGTGCTTCCCCAGTGCCTACATATTTTGGACCAATGTCTTCTCTCAGCAATGATGATTTAACTTAGGAATTATATAATTCAACCACGTGGGATCACATCAGATTTACATCTGTGTAACAATGCAGTTTGTCTCATCTTGTTCAAAACAATAGCTGGGTGGTTTGGAGAAATAAAAACAAGTTTTCAGTTCCAGAAAAGAAGAGCAGATCAGAAAAGTATCACTTTTTTTTTTTTTT
>NW_009962856.1:0-585 GCF_000747805.2 Chaetura pelagica | reverse complement strand
TTTTTTCTTTTCTTTTCTTTCTTTCTTTTTTCTTTTTTTTTAAATCCATATTTTTTAGGCATCCACCATTATTTGATTAGATTACTGCTGTGCTAGGGAGTATATGACACACTGCCTTGGAGGTAAGCTGCCTTCAGCTAAATAAAGATTTAATTGTGGCATAAGTAATTCAGCACACATAGTGGAAGACAAGTATATTCAGGCTGGAAGATCGATGATGTTGACAGCTTTTAAAAATTGTAAACTGTAACTGTTATTGGAGCAAGGTGGTGGGTGAGAAACAATGTGGCCCAAAGTAGATCTTGTTAGCAAAGACTATGTATATACTTTGAATGACCTGAGAGTTGCTGAGGAGGAAATATAGCTGGTTTGAATCTCCTGATCAGGTATGAGATGCATGACAGCTGGTCACAGAATAATTTTTAGAAATGCAGAACTGCAGGGCTGGGCTGTTAAAATTAGAGTGAAATTAGGAGACAACTCAGCAACACAATGTTAGTGCTGCAGGACTGCAAGCAATGTCTGAGCACCGTTTGTTTTCTCTTTAATTACTGGAGAAATGGTTGAGCCAGTAAACGTTTTTTT
>NW_009962855.1:0-585 GCF_000747805.2 Chaetura pelagica | reverse complement strand
AAGGTGAGGCCACACCAGTGCAGAGTAGAGTTGGGCAATCACCTCAGTTGACTGGCTGGCAGTGCGCTGGCTTGATGCAGCCCAATGCATTCATTTGGGCTTCATTTGGTTGCAGAGTGCATTTTACTGTTTATGAAACTTTATCTGCTTTACTTTTCTTTGCTTGCACAGAGGAAAACTCCTGCTGTGCCCATGTGCAGCCATTTCCCTAAGGAAGACAGGATGGGTTGGTGCAGAGGAGCTGTAACATCCAGCTGCAGATACAGTGGAGATGTCTGATGTAAGGAAAAGCAACCCCCAATGCCCCCAAGCAGCCCCCAATGGCTGATGAAACAAATGTGGTGGTTGGAGAAGTTAGGAGCAAAGTTGTCCATACAATGTAGGACTTCTGAGGCCTGATTTTCTTGACTGCCCAGGCCTCTTGAAGATGGTCTAGGACAACTGGGTGCCATCAGCTGGGCACTTCTGCACCACCAGCTCTGCACCAGGACCACTGCACCCCGGTGGCAGAGACCCTTGGGGAGCAGTGGGTCTGCTCACATGGCTCTAATTGTTGCAAGGAAACTCTGTATATACAGGGGAGTT
>NW_009962854.1:0-585 GCF_000747805.2 Chaetura pelagica | reverse complement strand
TTTTGAGTGGGAAAATTGCATACCTTTGATTTCCTCAAGATAAATCCTAATCCTACATTTTTTAATAAAATGTGAAGGATGTAACGCAACACAACATGCCAGACAAGATGCATGTCAGTTGTAACAGCATCTCTGAACAACTTAGTTCAAGTTGAGTTAGGTCAACAGCTTGGAAGAAAGGCTCAGAGGCCTACTGAGTTGGAGACTGGCCTCCTATTGCAGGATAGCACAAGGCTCTGTAGCACAAAAGGATTAAAGGAAGGAAGAAGACAAACAGGCAAACCACTAAGAACCACACTTTTACCCCACAATTTCACTGCTTCTCATTACAATAAAGCCTTATTGCAAAGGACTTTGATAGTGTTATATTAACAAAAAAACTGGTCCCTTTCAGGTAAGCCCTCAATTTAAGATTGCTTTATCACACATTATTATTGAAGCATTGAGGGGACAGGAGAGGGGAGACCACTATCCCAAAACAATTTACTTCAATGGAAAAATGTTACTTATCTATAAAACACTTTGTTTTTTAAGCTAAAGGTGTCATTCTTCACTGCCTCTTTCAAGAAATCAAAAGGAATTAAT
>NW_009962853.1:0-585 GCF_000747805.2 Chaetura pelagica | reverse complement strand
ACCTTAACCATTCTATGATTCTATGAATTTAAAACATGCAAGATTTTGCTTTTGTCTCTTTTCAGGTTTGAGGTGTTGAGCTTTCTTATGCTGTGCTACAATTCTGCTATTGTCTATATGCCTGCCTCTTCTTACCAGTCACTTTGTAGGATGGGTTCCAGGTGAGACACTTGATTTTGAAATAGTTTTGCAGGGTGCATCTAGTCTTCTATTACTCCATTCATCTACTTGTTTAATAACTTTCAGTCAGCTGTGCAACTGAATTGGAAACTTGAAGCTGTGCTTGAGTGCAGATTGAACACACAGATGAGCTTTGTGCTGCAAAAGCTTTCATTCTAGTTTTACAACTTTCTGTTACTTGGAAAGAAAGATTCAAAAAGCAATTTTGGGCAGAAATTATTTGAAGCTACCCAAACTAATTTGCATGTTTTGGATTTCTGTACCTTTCAAACATTTTTTAGTATAGTCAGTTTAAAAATCCTGTGAGGAATACCACCAGTTTCCTCTAATTCCAAATATTAATTTCTTGCTTCTGAGGATGTTTTATATGAAGTGCTTGCAAAATCTTCTGGGTTTCAGTGGCTT
>NW_009962852.1:0-585 GCF_000747805.2 Chaetura pelagica | reverse complement strand
TTCCACTCCTCTAAAGGTCCTCAGCGCTCCCAGTTGTCTGTGCAGCTTGTCTACCTCACTTAACTCCTTTTTAACTGTTTGAAAACCAATTGTTCTTCACAGTGTTGCTGTAATCTATGTTGACTTCTCACTGTTTCGTGTTAAGCAATTTTTCATGTCATGTCCAGTAACTACTCATTGTCTGTTTAACTAGACCTCAGCCAGACTTAAGCCAAGGGCCAAGTCATCTGTCTGTGTACCTAGTCATCTTTACAGCCACCTAGTTAAGGTTAGACTCAAATAAAATGCAGAAAAGACAGACATCTCAGTAGCTTTTCATAATCTCACATTTGTAGCACTCCCTAGTCACTAATGTGAGCTTTCCACTCACTGAAGAGCACTAGCCTTCCATTCTCACTGATTCACATACAGGCTTGACAGCACGGGACCCCATTCTGGTTTGCATAAGGCCTGCTCTCAGAAATAAACACAATTAGCGGTACTCACCGAGGGGCTGCTCTGGAGATTTATCTTTCTATTAGATGTAAAAATACCCATGGATTTGGTGGAATTATACACTGGCTGGGGGGTAAATAAGTGTGGTTT
>NW_009962851.1:0-585 GCF_000747805.2 Chaetura pelagica | reverse complement strand
CAGGACAAAGTTACCTCACTCTTTCTCTTGAAGATCCCTGCCAACTGCACAGGTTTGTGACTCAGGGGCTTCCTGAGGAAAAGCTGGAATCTTATTTAATATTTTCCTCAGCAACCTGTCCACTTGATCTTTGAACCTACCTGCAGCAACCCATGGTGAGAAAATGCTGCTTGTTACAGAGCCCTTGGTGGCTCTGATGCAACCTGTGCCACCTCTTCTGTCCCTCCTGGGTGGCCTTTTCCCCTTCCATGTGCCACCAGACTGTCTCTTGGTGCCTCCATCAGCCTGGCTGAAGCCAGAGGTCTTGTTTTGGCTGGACCAGGAGCACGTGGCTGTCCTGACAACCCATCCCATGCCCAACATCTGCCTCTGGTACATGTAATATTCCAGCTGTGTTGGCTCTGTTGTACACAGTGTAGATCAGCTCTGTTTCCCTGTGGCAGGTTCAGCCAGCTCTGCTTATTGACAGGGTGACCAATACAAGGTTAGAATAGTTGTCTGTGTCTCAGAGTGGAAAAAACAGGAAGCAAAAAGGCAAGAAAGTGGAAGGAAAAGGTGCTGGGAAGCAGCAAAGCTGTGAAAGCT
>NW_009962850.1:0-585 GCF_000747805.2 Chaetura pelagica | reverse complement strand
ATTAGTCCATTTACAGTCAATTCCACTAGGTAAAGAACTATTAGCAACATCCTTAAGGTTACAAACAGAAGTAAGAACAGAGGCAGAATGTTTTCTCAAATCCAGCATTTAAGTCTTTATTTTTAATACAGTAGCTCATGGATCATCTTCCTCTCAGAACTAGTTCCAGACACTAAAAATTAATGTAGCCCGATTTTTTTGTCCTGGGATGGACCAAGTACCCAGTGTCTAAGGAAGGTCCAAACTCTAACTGAAACATCTCCTACAGCTGAGACATTCCAGTTACCTCCCTCCTCTGAGGGTTCTGTGATATCTAGCAACACAGGAGGAGAAAAATGCCAGAGCAAAGTTTATGACATCCAGCTTAAGGCACCACCTTCTACTTTCATAAAGTACAACTAGTCTTTTCCTCAAAACTTTTCAGAAGTTGAGTTCCACTCCTACTTGTTGAATGTTATTAGATCATTTGGCTGGAAAGCAAAGCAAACATTCAGAGCTGACTGTGTAAGAAAAGAACAGACAACTTAAGTCACTTCTTGTTCTAAATTAAGACATCTGCAATTATTACAGCTGATAATCCCCCCC
>NW_009962849.1:0-585 GCF_000747805.2 Chaetura pelagica | reverse complement strand
GTCGGTGCCGCCGTGCGCCTGTGCGGCAAGAAGATCCGCCAGCAGCTGGGCCAGCAGGACGTGGGCGCTGCCCAGGGGGAGGATGAGAGCCCTGCATCCCCCGGCAGCACCTCCTGGACAGAGGCTCCCAAGCCTGGCAGCCCTGCAGCCTCCAGGGTGAAGAGGAGAGCAGGCAGCCCCAGCGGGGGTCCTGCACTGCGCGGGAATCCCCTTGGCCCCCCGTGTGCGGCCTGGCGTGCAGAGCAGGCGCGGGCTCAGGAGGAGGCGGGAGAGGTGGAGGCAGCAGGCTCCTCAGCCCTTGGCTGGGGCAGGGACGGCTTTCCCGGGAAGCCCCGCTGTCCCCCAAAGAGGAGGGCTGCCAGCCCCCTGGCCTCTCCCCAGCCCTGCAAGAGGCCACGCCTTTCAGCCAGCCCCAGGCCCAGCAGCTCCAGCAGCTCTGCACTCTCCCGGCTGGCAGCGGCAGCAGGTCCCTCTCTTGGGGGCTGCAGGTACCGCTTCCTGGGGGGATCCTGGCGCCCCCTGAAGAGGAAGGCCCAGGGTCTCCTGTGCTGTCCCCAGCCCTGCAAGTTACCACGCATCCAGAGG
>NW_009962848.1:0-584 GCF_000747805.2 Chaetura pelagica | reverse complement strand
GGGTGTTGGAACTAGATGATCTTTAAGGTCATGTCAATAGGTTGCATTCAGTCACTGGAGTTTTCCTTCTGTTTTGGATCACAAGTATGTGGAACTCTACCAAAAGCATCATATTTGCAGATATGTCAACTAAACAGTCAAAGGTCAAGAGGCCATCTAAAACATGAGCCAGACTAGCAGTGCTGACAATTGACACAGTGACAAGTGAGGGACGAACACACAAGATAAGGGACAAGGTACTTGGGCTCCCATTGCTGCGTGTGGAAGAGGCTAAACACACCATGAGGACCACATGCTATTCATTCCTGACAGGGGGTACACACAACACTGCAACCCCCAAAATCCAACATATTCTGGGACAGACTCAGAGATTAACAGGTCACCAGAAACCCTCCTCTTAACTTCAACAGTTTTCAACTGCAGCTTCTGGAGTTTACTCTGTCTCCCAAATCTCACCACTTTTGTGATTGCTACAAGATGTTTTCAGAGCTTGACATTATTGCACTTTTCCTTCAAATATCAGAGTTGATCTGTCAACCACCACATATTTTAAGAGAGTTTTACAGAATCACAGAATGTTAGGG
>NW_009962847.1:0-584 GCF_000747805.2 Chaetura pelagica | reverse complement strand
CTGTAATGCATCCTTATGATAGCCCTCAGAACAATTAAATGGATTATTAACTGTTCTCCTATTTCAAAAGCAGTTCTTAAAGTGTGATGATTGGCATCCTGAGGAAGTAGCAGTAGACTTCCAGGGCTTTGATACTGATCCATTACCCTGATGTTGGTCCTGAGCCACCAGAAGTGACACAAGAGTGACATGAGACACATGAGCACTGATGTTCAGTGGAAAAGCTGCAGGGTGAAATGGTGACATTCACAAAGATGGTCCCAAAATGTGCACGTTGAATTCCCAACCTTTTTAAATGGCTGTGCAAATGTAATTCTGCAGACATCTTCAGCATCTCACCTCCTTTTCCCACTTTCTTGCCTCTTCACATATAAATCTATGTCTCTGGGTTTCTGGTGTGTGATTTTTGAATGCTTATTTTGGCAATGTGCAGTGGTGGGATGTTTCAGCTTTGCCTGGAGGCTTTCTCCTTGGAGATAGGTTTAAATGTAAGGGACTTGGCCAAGAACTTCCTGGTAGAAATGGCTATTCTCCAAAGCAGAACTCTTAAGGAAAAAAAAAACCCAACAACAACAAAAAAAAAA
>NW_009962846.1:0-584 GCF_000747805.2 Chaetura pelagica | reverse complement strand
TCATCCAGGAGATTTCTCAAGCCATTAATATCAGCCTCCACAGTCTGACGGATGACCAGCTCATTCTCATACCTTCACCACAGAGAAGAGAGACAGAGAAATGGTGAAATGAGATTATGATGGTTGATACCTAGTTCAGTATCCCAATAAAACATGAGGACTCAGTAGCACCACTCTGGGAAGTGCTGCCTTGTCTCCTTTGGTTATGAGGAAGATTTGAAAGACACGTAAGGTTCACCAGAGGTACTCACTTCATTCTGAAGTCATCAGCAGTCATCTTGCTGTTATCGATGTCCAGAAGCAGTCTGTTATTGTCCACAGTGGCAGAAATGATCTGTAAAAGGGAAGTTGGGGAGGGGTCTTTTTGTGTTCAAGACATCTTGCACAAAGCTTTGGTAGAGCTTTGTGGTGGCTCTTGGAATTTTGTCCTGTGGTAGTTCCAAATTTACTTGTCAAGAAAACTTTGGATAGCACAGTCATCCTCCCACATCCTTACTGTTTGCTTCTTTTGCACTAGTTAGAGAAGGTTCTCCACATGTCCCGAGGAACATGGTCATCAGTGGGCTTTTTCGCAGTTGGTTTAC
>NW_009962845.1:0-584 GCF_000747805.2 Chaetura pelagica | reverse complement strand
TTGCTAAAATTCTGTTTAGTGTTCATTTTACATCACTGTATCAAAGCTTATGTCTACCACAAGGAAACCAATATAGCTGTTGTGTTTTTCTTCTGAATTACCAAAGAGAGTACTTCACATCATTCTACTCAATCTATAAATGTCACCCATGGAGTAAATAGAAAAGTTTCATTTGATTATCATTTAGGAGAGAATGCAGAAGCTACTTAAAGCTACATAAATCTTTATAGAACACAAATTGATATTTCACCCAGAATGTAGCTTGGAAGCCAACATATCAATGCAAAATGGTACATACTAAGGAATGCTAAGTAACCAAAGGGAAGGTTGCATCTCTCTAATTAGTGTTTTCTTTAGTATAACAAAAACAAGCTGCTAAAGTAACCTGACCTGGAAGTTCTGAAGCATAGTGCAGGACTGCATTTAGGAAATGGATTTTCTCTGTTAAAATCCTTAATTGCTATTTAAATGTGTAAATAGGTCTGCCCAGCAGGATGAACAGCAACAAAAAACAGATGCTGTGCATGCAGAACCAAAAGAAAAGTACTGAGCAGCAAAGCAAGCTGGGTGTTAGAGAGGAAGAA
>NW_009962844.1:0-584 GCF_000747805.2 Chaetura pelagica | reverse complement strand
GTGCCCACAGAAGGACTGTACACAGTTTTGGAGGTCCACTCTAAGAGGTAACCCAGGGTAGCTTTTCTTGATACCAGTTACATGGGAAAACCTTCTGCCATCCCAGGCTGGTAAACTGCTCTGCGTGGGATTTCTCCATCTGGCTTTTTGAAATCTTAAACTCTGTTTCCATTGCATTCTTGATGTCACAGCTGGATAATTACTGTGTCACCTAAGCTGGTGTCTGCTTTGGCTGCTTCCTCTTTCACTGAGGACAGTTTAAGTTCTTTGAGAAGAAAGAGGAACCTCGGTGCTGACCTCCTGTTCTTTTCCTTTCTCTGTAAAGAAGAACTTTTTGTGAGCAGCAGCACTTCCGCCATGACGTGACCTTTCACTCTGGTCAAAGCTGAGGTCCAACAAGGATTGCCTGGGCACCAAGCTCAGTATTTTTCTGTTCTTCTTCAGAAATGTCCATCAAATGCTCTTTTAACTAGACTCATGGAATCCTGTCGCTCCAATATCTTGAGACCTGTTTTCAATGGCCCAGCTCTTGCCCTGACAAAAAGTAGCAGGATCAGGCCCAGAGGGCAGAGCTCGGGGACTGA
>NW_009962843.1:0-584 GCF_000747805.2 Chaetura pelagica | reverse complement strand
TTTTTTTCTCACTGAGGATCTAGTTATCTCTCTTTAATAAATTCAGTGGACTCTGACAGTTTTCAGTGAAAATGGAGTGATGAGAAGGTGTGGTCCAGGTCAACAGCAACAAGAAGGAGTGTCTGGAGAGACTGAGATACATATGAACCGTTGCTTTGAACAAGGCTTGGGCCAGCCAAGGAAAGATGAAGAAGAGGAGGCATAGGCAGAGATTACCTGCAATGGTTTTAGGACATTTTATCTGTTGTGAAATTATATGCAATAGAACATAGCATAGCTTGGAACAACCTTTCCAAAGAGGACTGCATATGAGGAAAAAAAGTCATTATGTGTCACTCCTTCAAACTTTCACTTGATACCTTATGTCACTTACGGACTGCAGTTACTGGCCAAGGCTCAGTATATACTAGGAACATGGTATAAGGGCAAAATTACAGCAGTTGAATACAATCCAAAACAGCAAAACAAGCTAACTAGTTAGCCATATGTCCATACACCCATAAAACCTGATATTTAAAACATCACCTGGGAACATGTGATTAGTTACACATAAAACTGGAGAAAAGTTAGGACACAGGCTGAGA
>NW_009962842.1:0-584 GCF_000747805.2 Chaetura pelagica | reverse complement strand
AAAAAATAATTCTGCTTATCTGTGACTACAGTCCCCATAAATAAAACTCCAAAACAGGCAAGGTAATAAAACTATCATAGTTGGTATTGGGGATTACTAAGAAGAAAAATTACTCAAATTCTAATCTTTTACAATACTTCATTAGTTAGATCTTCAACTTGTAGAGCACAATATGCAGAAAATACTGTGCAGTTATGTACAGTAATTTACACAAAGACTGCCTGTGTTTTTGGCATTTGTTTGGCTCAATTTTCTTCTCTACTCTTAGTCACCCATTAACTTTATAATAATTTCCAAGCATTAATGTAGCTTTCACACAGTATTTGCACACCTTGAGGTACACAGACACTGCTGACATTATGGCTAATACAAACCAACTTTATTGTTTGTCAAACCAAGGAAATAAAACCTAATGCCAGGATCCCTGAACCCTGTTATTGAGAATCTTATCCTTAAAAAAAACAAAAAACCCCCCCAGCATCTATTAAAGGCGACAGGACAACTCACACCATCGTGTAAATAACATTTATTGGAATCTCCTTCCTAGGGCTAACTTTGCCAATGCTCATGTGTTGTTTTTTTTT
>NW_009962841.1:0-584 GCF_000747805.2 Chaetura pelagica | reverse complement strand
CTCCTCCAAGCACAATTAATCAACGTAGAAGCCAGATATACAGATAAATGAGTTAAAAAGTAGAATCTAAGGACTAGGAAAAAAGTATAAAGAGAGCCTAAAAGCAGCAAACCAGTCTAACTGTCCCATGTCCAACCTTCACAAACAGTATTCCTGAGAACTCCACGTGGCCTCACAGGCTCTTCAACTGTCAAGCACTTAATAAAAAGACCACCTAATTTAGCAATTATTTTGTGAAAAGTGCAGGTTTGCTCCATCAGAAGCACCACATCATCTTCTAGTCTCCTGCACTAACTTGTTTGCTTGCCACCTTCTCCCTTGGTTCCTACTGCATCCCCCTGCACTGTCCCATGCAGCTGGGCAGCACAACGGGGGTGAGGGAGCCAGGATACAAGTGACATGAACAGCTACTGGATACATCATACAGATAAATGGCTAAAAGAGCTCTTCCATTTCCTGGGACTCCTAAAACATAAAGACTCTGAGGAAAGTGGCCTTAAACAGCACTATGAGTGGAATATGGGTCACATGACATGGCCAAGGGAAATTAAGACCATGCACAAATTCTGACACATGAAAAAAAA
>NW_009962840.1:0-584 GCF_000747805.2 Chaetura pelagica | reverse complement strand
TTTTTTTTTTCTTATTCTTTCACAACCATTATCTCAGCAAATTGCTACTCTTCCTGTTACACCCACAGGGAGTAACTCTGAGCATTAATAATATCCAAGCTTGCACCACAGCCAGTGAAGGAAACAACCCTTCAGATCCCTGACCCAGCGGAAGGACTGCTACACTTCCCATAGAACTCAAGTTGCTCCTCCCCAATAACTCAGGATCCATCAAGACTGTGGAAGAAAACAGTATCTTTCTGGTATCTCGCAAGTAAGCCACAAGTTTAATACAGGTAAGTTCACTGACTGACCTGGATGCATACCTCTATTGCATGTCAATGAAGTCATGAATACCAAGGGGTAACAGACACACAAACTTCACTTCCAACAGGTTCAACCAATATCAGAGATTTTGCAGTCCAAAATTGTTGTCAGTGTCACAGGGAGAAAATCCTATTCCCTACTGCAGCAGCCCGTAAGCAGATTGCAAGTAGCACTCAAAGTTTCTCAAAGTTTCCTGTTCTATATGTGAGCTTTGCGTCTTTGCCTTTAATTTTAATTTAACTTAATTTTTAATTTTTATTTTATGCTATATTTTTTTT
>NW_009962839.1:0-584 GCF_000747805.2 Chaetura pelagica | reverse complement strand
GTGAGGGTGATGAGACAGTGGAATAGGTTGCCCAGAGGAGTTCTGGATACCCCATCCATGGATGTGTTCAAGGCTAAGTTGAATGGGGCTTTGAGAAACCTAGTATAGTGAGAAACGTCTCTGCCCATGGTACAGGGATCGGGACTAGGTGGTCTTTAACCCAAACCATTCCATGATTCTGTGATCACTGCGCATGCAAATTGCCCTGTAAGCCTGGAGGCACTCACCTGATGAAGGTTAAGGTACACCCAAGAGTATGCATTGAGTTTCACACAATAAGCCTAAGGCAAAGAAGATCAAGACATGCCCATAAAGAAGAAAGATTCGCCACTAATTACTCGGATTATATGTAGTCCTCATCAATGAGTAACATGGTGGTTGTGGAGCAATGCTCTCCTTAATGTGGAATCAGATTTTTGTAGCATGCCTCCTCCTCCTCAGCTCTTCTGGTTTTCACTCACACATGAACCAGTCCCTACCAGTGTTGGCAGAGCTACCCCCTGAGATGACTTTTTTGGCAGGCTGTGCAGAAAGTTAACAAATTGCTGAAGCGAAGAATGCCTCATGTCCCACATGCTGTGTGC
>NW_009962838.1:0-584 GCF_000747805.2 Chaetura pelagica | reverse complement strand
GAAAAGCAGGCAGGCAGCTGTCTCTCAAGAGGTCTGACAGTCCCACATGTGCTTTCCTTCATGAAAAACAAATGCTTACTCCTCCCAACAGCTTCTCCGAATCACAATGCCTGCTGCCTGACAAGACCAGCCGGTTCACTTGCAAGGGCAAGCAGATCCACCACTTCCTGTGGGTCAGCACCTTTGCAGAATACACTGTGGTCCCAGAGTATGCTGTGTCCAAGATAGATGCTGCTGCACCTCTGGACAAAGTCTGCTTGCTTGGCTGTGGGTTTTCCACAGGCTACGGAGCTGCCATCAACACTGCCAAGGTTGGTATTCAGGCATATCAAGCACAAGCACTGCATGGCTGCCCTTACACCCTCACCAACCCTGTGTGGCAGAAGCCTCCTCTTCACACCACAAGCTCACGGGGCTCCATGTGGTGCAGGTAAAACCAGGCTCCACCTGTGCTGTCTTTGGTGTTGGAGGAGTTGGCCTCCCTGTTGTCATGGGCTGCAAGGCGGCTGGAGCTTCCCGCATCATTGCCGTTGATATCAACAAGGACAAGTTGGCCAAGGCCAAGGAGCTGGGAGCCACCGACT
>NW_009962837.1:0-584 GCF_000747805.2 Chaetura pelagica | reverse complement strand
TCCAGAAAGGATAAGCAGCTTTCTGGGCAACATCATGGACATCCCTGTGGAAGAAGAGTCACAGGGTTCCTTGAGAGCTCTAAATTACTGTTATTGTTATGAACTTCCACGCTTTCAGAATATTCTTAGTGGCATTTAAAGTGTATCCCACATAAACTAAGGCATATTAAACTTTTAGGAAATGAAAAACAACAGTGACTGCAACCTTGAAGAAAGAAGAAAGTCGAGGGGAAAGAGCTTATATGAATATTCATGGCCAGATTCCTAATGATTAAAAAGGAGTAATTTCCAGTTTTTCTCTCCTGTGGTCTCTTCAGTCTGTTTTTTTAGAGAACAATATACTTTAAAAAATGAAACAAGAGCTGGACAGTGCTCACCTAGGAGCTGTGCCTTGTTTTCTTGAAATAAAAGCTCAGTGTTTTATAGGGTAAGAACTAGAGGCAAACAGGAAGCCTGTGTACAAGCTACTTGACCCAGTACCTCCATAAAGACTGAAGATATAGCTGGTTATTTATTTCTGCTGAAAAACTCCACTGCTGCAGCAAGCACATCAGAAGCACTGCTTGCCAGTATTTTCTATTAAA
>NW_009962836.1:0-584 GCF_000747805.2 Chaetura pelagica | reverse complement strand
AAAAAAAAAAAAAAGAGATCCAAAATAGTCAAATAAGCAGATGAAAAGGCAAAGACTACACAAAAATAGCTTTCCCACGTTTTCATGATTTTTTCAGTAGGAGTTTAAGACCTAATCTGCTTTCACCAGTGGTACTTAAGGAATAAGGAACCAGTTCCTGGAGTCCAAATTTTTCTTCCTAACAGTGCTTTTGTAATGGCCTACTACACATTTTGCAACACTCAAGTCGATTATGTCACCATGTTAGCTCCTTTTACTATTTTCCCACATGTAAATAGATCCATCTTTATTCTTGGATGGAGATTTGTACTTCTGTCTCCTGCTGCTTTATGAAACATAGCTTTCTGCTCTAACATCTGCAATTGTCAGCAACTTTTTCTTCATTATTTGCAAGCCTGCTGTACACCTGAGCACACCCACAAAGCACATGCAAACTTCTGGCACTTCTGGCAGCTTTTTTCCAAAAGGATAAAAACATCCATGATACATCTTCACTGATGTGCTAGTAACATAGCTCTTAGCTAGTAACATAGGCTACATTCAACATCTGGTAATTTGTTTTGCTGAGTTGTGACATGTCTGAG
>NW_009962835.1:0-584 GCF_000747805.2 Chaetura pelagica | reverse complement strand
GCATCAAGGCCGAGCTCACCTCCTCTGCCCCTGCCTGCTATGCCCTGGCCATCAGCCCCGATGCCAAAGTTTGCTTCTCCTGCTGCAGTGATGGCAACATCGTGGTGTGGGACCTGCAGAACCAGACCTTGGTCAGGTGATTGTGGGCAGGGCTGCTTGGGCCAGGGCTCACACTGCCCCCTCCAGGGCATCGCCACCCCTCCATGGTCTCACTCTGGCCAGGGAACAGTCCCTGTCCTGGCAACAGGGATCTTCGAGAGCTCTTAACACCTGTCCCCTTGCCCTCTCCATCCGCTCTTTCCCAGGCAGTTTCAAGGACACACGGATGGTGCCAGCTGCATTGACATCTCCAATGATGGCACCAAGCTGTGGACAGGGGGGCTGGACAACACGGTGCGGTGCTGGGACCTGCGGGAGGGGCGTCAGCTGCAGCAGCATGACTTCAGCTCCCAGGTAGGGGCTGGAGCATAGCAGGGCCAGCTGGGGCCTGCTGGGCCACTGCTTGACCCTGTTTGTCCCCTAGATCTTCTCCCTGGGGTACTGCCCAACAGGAGAGTGGCTGGCAGTGGGCATGGAGAGCAGCA
>NW_009962834.1:0-584 GCF_000747805.2 Chaetura pelagica | reverse complement strand
AGCGCCACCACCGCCCGGACCCCGCCCACGGAGCCCGGCACCTCCTGTACCACCTGCACCAGTACACACCAGTATCAACCAGTGTGCACCAGTACAGACCAGTACATACCAGTATAACATCCTATAAACCAGTATAAAACAGCTTAAAACCCCTATAACCCAGTTCCCAGAGAATCCCAGAACCAGCATGGACCAGTATGAATCAGTATGAACCAGTGTGGACCAGTACATACCCGTACAACACCCTGTAGACCAGTATGACCCTGTCGAAACCCCCCATAGCCCAGTTCTCACATAACCCCAGAACCAGTATAAAACAGTATGGATCAGTATAAACCAGTACATACCAGTATAACACCCCATAGACCACCCTAATCCGTTTTATAACCCCCATAGCCCAGTTCCCACTGAACCCCAGAACCAGTATAGACCAGTATGGAGGAATATGGACAAGTATAAACCAGTATATACCAGCATGAACCAGTAAAGATCAGTACAGGCCAATATATACCAATATAATGCCCTACAGTTCCCACCCAGTACCTCCCAGCTTCCTCCCAGTCCCTCCCAATCCTCTCCCAGTC
>NW_009962833.1:0-582 GCF_000747805.2 Chaetura pelagica | reverse complement strand
TTCTATTCCTTCAAACAGGACAAAGAAGGGGAACAATCCTGTCATCTTCACTTTTGTGTTGTCAGTTCTCATGTGAATCAATTTTCACATCTAAGCACCTTAAAGTATTCAATTTGTTGTGTGCATTATAGTATCTTAATGTCCCTTAGTGTGCCTTATACTGCTTTCAAAGACTTCACTGCCATAACCAGGACTCAGACCATATCCTCCTACACAGAAAGATTTTGAATGGTTCCTACATAGAGTCATTGTCGTGCAGAAGGGCAGACTTCACTATTGTCACACAGAGCTTTATTCTAAAACAAAAGTAATCAGGCACCCTGAGATGCTAGACCTGTTTGTGCTTTGGTTTAACTGTCTCTCTTTAGCTCTGAAAGCAGAGAAAAGGTAATATTTGTCAATCTTACTTCCAGTTCTATCTTGTCTTGATCAAATCCTTCCAGGGTTCCAGGGAATGTAGTGGTCTTTAAGATTTTCTCAACAGCAAAGAGGAAATCTGTGCACAGAGCATCTTCACCATAAATAAATGGAGACAAAAAGGAGAGGTTAATTCAGATGGGGTTTTTTTGTTGTGGTTTTTTG
>NW_009962832.1:0-584 GCF_000747805.2 Chaetura pelagica | reverse complement strand
CAGCCAGCAAGGATTCCACCACTTAATCCCATGGGACACAAGGGAGAGCCCTTCTGCTGTGGCTCAAATGAAGATCTGAGGACATTCTACACACAGCTTCTGTTTTCACCAGCTTTTTTTTTGCCAAAATCCACACCCTGGATCTTCATTTCAGCCTCCTGCTAAGACAAAGTTACAGCTCACAGTGGTCAAACAACTCTCCTCACCCACTAAAATTGATTCCATGGTTCTACCATAGCCAGAAATTAAAGCAAGTTGGTTTGTTGGTTGGTTTGTTCTTTTTTTTAACAGGGATTAGCTCTCAGCAGGAGTATCTCAGCATGATGGTTAATTCCCACCAGGATATAACAGAGCTACATCTATAAGATGCCACCTGGAAGACCCAGCAAGGTACCAGCAGTACAAAGAAGCTGTAAATGAGTTTGCACATGCAAGTGTCAAAGTCTCCATGAGATCTTGAAGTGTGAAAACATCTTTCCCCAACAAGACACGGAAGGAACGGTGGCAAGAGTGATGGGGGTGGGAGGACAGGAGGAGAGGGAAGAAAACAAAGTAAAAGGCAAAAAAATGTGACTGCAGGAGGA
>NW_009962831.1:0-583 GCF_000747805.2 Chaetura pelagica | reverse complement strand
TTCATGGAAAGGGTTGTCAGGGACTGGAACAATCTGCCCAGGGCAGTGGTGGAGCCTGGCAGGATCTGAAAGCCAGGGAGATGTGGTGCTGAGGGACACAGCTGGCCGTGGCAGGGCTAGGGGGAATGGCTGGACCTGATCCCAACTTCCTCTCCCAAACACAGTGTTCTCTTGGTACGTTCCCTCTTCCCTCCTGTTCCAGCACCTTGGAATGTCTTCCGTGGGGATCCCACCATCCCAGCTCCTGCTTCCCACCCCCACAGGAGGACAGGAGCTCCTTGGAGGGCCCTGGGTGACTTCAATGGCATCAACTGCTCCACTTGGCAAACACAAAAGGCTGGAAAACTCTTTCTTCCCGGCTCCAAAACACACATTCCAGGGCAGCACAGAGGAACAATGATGAGTCTGTTCCTCTCCCAGACCAGGTGACCCACCAAGCTTCCAGGAGCACCACCCAAAAGCCTTCCCTTGGTTCCTGACTCCTTATTTGTCTCCCCTCTCCAGCAGATAAATCCCTCCCAGTGGAATTCTGGAATAGAATTAATTGGAGCACCTCCCAGTGCCTGAAAGGGCTCCAGGAAAG
>NW_009962830.1:0-584 GCF_000747805.2 Chaetura pelagica | reverse complement strand
AGACACAGGAGAAGAATGAAAAATAGACATTTTAAAGTTGTGGTAAACAATATACAGTGTTTTAAAAGTACAATACAGTTGGAGGTAAACCACTTCCCTAAAGTATTAACAACTTACTGTAGCTTTTAGCATTCCTGTACACATTTAGGATTTTTCAGCCTTGTTATTCAGTGGAAAGAAAACAGGGATGGAAGCAGAAATGGTTACCTTGGCATTGAGAGACTGTGCGCACAGCTTACACACAGACACATACAGAGCGTATCAGTTCAGGTCCTAAACCTGTTAATGATGGTATATGTGTTTAATTTAAACCTGTGAACAGGTTCATTCACATCCATAATGCTAATTACAGGCCTGTAGTCAAGTGTCATTCAGTGTCTTGACAGAACTGTGACCTCCAACTGCATCTGCAGAGATTGAAGAGAGAGAGGCCTGGGGCACCTCTTCAGTAAGCTAAAGAAAACCTTGTTCTCCAGGGATTTGAAACTGCAAGTCCTCATTACAGACAATGACTGCATCTCTGGGATTTTGGCATACAAATCACAGAATCACGGAATCTTAGTGGTTGGAAGGGACCTCAAAAG
>NW_009962829.1:0-583 GCF_000747805.2 Chaetura pelagica | reverse complement strand
GGAGTTCACACAAAATACCTAAATTCAAAAGTTTATGATTTGAAAAATAAACACTGCCTGGGCTTTTGTCATTTCTCAAATTCTGCTGCTCTGGATTACTGACCTTTGCCTGTGTTAACTAGGAGCTTCCAGAGTCACGTCACAAACAGCTCCTGAGCTGTACTACACCAACCCTCTACAGCTTTGTTAAAGGAGCACTGCTGGATCATCATCTGGCTGCAGTTCTCTTATCCAGCCTTAAGTGTCACCTGCTTGGTGCCACAGATTGATCCAGTTTGGGAAGTTTGTTCTTTCTGCCATGAGAGAAGAAATAGTTCATTTCTGATCCTTCACAGAGCAATTTAAATGGCTGTGCTAACACACAGTGATGCCTCCATCATGTCCCTATGACAAGTTTCTTCCCATTTCATTTTACAACTATCTCAGCTATACAGGTAGTGCATGAAATGAAAACAAAACATTTCTATATTGGCTGAAGGAGAGGACAAAATTACAAGATTACCAAAGTAGCCTGGGCCATTGGTACCATCTGCATAGCATGAAATCTATCATTTCTAAGAAATGTATTTACATGGTGTTTGCT
>NW_009962828.1:0-583 GCF_000747805.2 Chaetura pelagica | reverse complement strand
ACCTCAGAGCTGTGCTGACATTGCTCAGATTCATCACAAATATCACCAAATATCCTATTTTCAGACAGACTTTGGGATGTAGAAGGGAGCAAACCACACCTGGTGTCACCGAGGCACACGAGGAGGGGGACGGATCCTTCCTCTCAGGGAGCTGCCACCTCCTGAGGCCCTGGCTCAGGTGGCTCCTTCTCTTCAGAGTTTCAGTTTCCACAGCTCCCATCTCCTCCCTGCTCCCCAGGGCAGGTCAGCACTGCCAGGGACAGGCCCAAGGGCAGTGGGGCTGCTCCACGGGCAGGACAAGCAGAGACAAGGGCCCTCGGGGACAGGGCGCAGGCCCAGCCCGGGAGAGCAGGGCAGGGCGGGACGGCCGGGCCCGTCGGTGCTGCCAGTGACAGGGCTGCAGATCCAGCACCACGTCTGTCTGGGAAACACGGGATGTTTCAGGCAGGGAGCCAGACAGGGCAGAGGGGCTGCTACAGCCTCCCCAGGCCTGGCACCGGAACCAAAACGGAGCCCCCTGCCCCTGACTGGGGCCACACGGCTGGAGGTCTGTGGGGACCATCCTGGCCTGACAGGAGTCACC
>NW_009962827.1:0-582 GCF_000747805.2 Chaetura pelagica | reverse complement strand
TCTTGAAGGTCTTTTCCAACCTTGATGATTTGATGATTCTATGAGAAACATCAAAGTACACATTGAGGGCATAATTATTGAGGGGCAGAAGAAAATGGAGTATCTCTTTCATCACTGTTTTATTCAGACCAGGTACTACCTTACTGCTCTTTGCTAATGTATATTCATGGTTTTCTCATCTTGCACTAAGACTGCCTTGCACAATGTGTAAAATTCAATGAATTATGAGTTTGTCCTATATAACCTTACAGAGAATATTGCTCTTCCTAAATAAATGTTAATACTTTTGAATTTAAAGATTTAAAGACAGCAGTACTTTTATAATCCATGAAGTGGCCAGTAATAATGGCTTAGCTATTGAAAATGTTAACACATATGAGAGAAGAATGTCACCCTCATAAATGTTATCTTCATGAAAACTTCTTTAGTGAAGCCCATTTGTCACCTTCAATCCACAAAATGTCCCCTTTTAGAGACAGCATGGCTTCCAAGATTCAAGTATAGATAGCTCTTGGCTTTTCTGGAAGCTCTATGTCCACATGCAGACTCTGGAGTCTCTGAATCCTCCAGTGTCATGACTCA
>NW_009962826.1:0-583 GCF_000747805.2 Chaetura pelagica | reverse complement strand
TGATGTGGTTATGCTGCTGCCAAGGACAGCCTGTGTCTGGGAAGACTTTAGCTGATCTGTGTGAGATGGAAGATTCTTAATAAGCACCAGAAACCCACACAAGTCGTGTGCAGAAATAACGGTCCTGCACATGATGTGGAGGCAGCCAAGTGGAAACTCAAGAGCTAATTGTTTTTCCCTTTATTCAGTGTTTACTTACTGCATTCTTCAAGGTGCCTGTTCAGGGTTTTCTGATATTCCCCCTGATAACTTTTAATGCCTGATGATGCCAGCTGATTTTGTGTATACTCAGCTGGGATTTTTCCAAAACCATTTACTTGTGACTTTATTGAAATCACTTAGCAGTGCATAAGCAGAATCTGATACTATTAGTGGTACTGATGTTATGATCAAAAGCAAGAGCTTGTTGAAAAGCGCATGTGCTGCTTTACTTTGGTTTTATGTATCTTTTTTCTTTCAGACAGAACCAAGTGGTGTTACTAGAAACATTAGAACAAGAAATTTCAAAACTCAGAGACTGTAGCTCCATTCTTGATATCAATATTTTGGTAAGTACTGTTAGTGCTTTCTTAAATCTCTTCTA
>NW_009962825.1:0-582 GCF_000747805.2 Chaetura pelagica | reverse complement strand
TTTTTTTTTTCCTTTTTACCAATGTACAGTTTGAAACAGAACTGCAACTTTTAAAATGAAGCAGACATAGAAAAATGTTGAACTGTGATTACATTCTATCGTGTAGTCTTTCATTTGCAGTAATGATATATCTGGAGTGAAAAGGCCACCTGCTTCCTTTGTTGACATTTATGAAGTCTAAATCTGATCATTAGTGAGTGTCCTCACAGCATCTCTTCCACTGGAGCTCTTCAAAATAAGGTCCACCAGCTCTAATGCAATTTCATTTGCATTACTTGAAATACAGGTTGTCAAATACCATCCTCTTACTGAAGTACAAAAGTTCAATTAGAGAAACAATTTTTCTAAACGAAACTGCATGATGCATGCACATACACAAATATAGAAGATAATCTGTTAACGTGATGAGGTTAAGATGTTAAATTTTCGTACCTATTGATCATTGAAATGCAGAAGTTGCAATGAAATATACTGCTGATTCATCTGTGAGACGAAATTATAGTAAATTGCTATAATTTGTTCTATTAATTGCCAAATCACAGAATCACCACCACTAAGGTTGGAAAAGACCTTTAAGATCAT
>NW_009962824.1:0-582 GCF_000747805.2 Chaetura pelagica | reverse complement strand
AACTAGTTAGTCAAAAGTAGCAGTAAAGATTTCCTTCTTCAGCCTTATTCTAAAATAAGGACAGCAAGTGGGCAGCAGGGAGGGATTCTGCGATATCTTTAAAGGGTACAGTTACAAAAATTTTGTGAGTCACAACTCACGAAATTAGAGTAAAGAAATAAAAAAGTAATCTTATGATTCAGACTGTAATTAGCAGCTTAGAAAATGCAGAAGAGAAAATTAGTCAAATACCACAGCCACTCAGAGCCTTACAAATAAGGACAAGAATTTTAAAATCACAGCACAAAATTTACAGGAAGCCTGCAGACATTTCAAAAAAGGGAGACATTTATAGAAAGAAGTCATACATCAGTTACATATGAGAGATGAGTTACAGAGAGAAAAAAAATCCTCTTCCTAGAAATAATACAAGCAAGAACTTCAGAAAATAAAGTGATCCTTTCACTGATCATCCTTTTCAATTTGTTTACAGCCAGACAATAAAATCAGATCTCAAATAAGATTTCTAGAATTGCTATTTAAATGCATACAAATACCATTAGTCTGTATGGAAAGTATGATGCAAGAGCTTTTTTTTTTTTT
>NW_009962823.1:0-582 GCF_000747805.2 Chaetura pelagica | reverse complement strand
TAGACTGACGGGCAACAGACAAAATCCATTCGGTGGCCGTTTGTACACGTGCAGCAACTCTCGCGGTGCAAAAATCTTAGCCAGGCGGCCAGCCCAACAGACGGCCAGCCGGAATACGTAGATGTAGGCGATAGACAGACTGCCCACCCTCAGGCCCTTCATCCACAACCGTCCGGAATCCATCGGTCAGGCCCAGGCGAGCAGCACGCTTCTTGCCAACAGTCTTGAAAGGCCCAAGAAGCTGGAGAAGGAAGCACAAAACCATAAATAAAAAATAATATAAACCAAAAAGCCACACACAAAGAGGGGAGAGGGCGGGAAGGGAAGGAATGGGAGCAGGGAACCACCCGGAGAAACCAGTTAGCCAATTCCTAGCAATTCAACCACTGCGCTTCAAGTTACCGTCTGTCCGCCTGCAACCGACGTTTTCCAAGCAAAGCTACAAAGACCGATCATGCACACTACCATAGAGAAAAAAAGAGCTATGCAATTTGTTTCCAAGCTAGACGGCAACGGACTACAAAACAGCCAGAGAAGCTAAGTTTGTCTCTGGGTTAAAGCCCCCATCGTATCTTCAGGCAA
>NW_009962822.1:0-582 GCF_000747805.2 Chaetura pelagica | reverse complement strand
TAAAATAATTGTTCTAAAAGGAACTAAGCTGCTGATGTTGGGAGGTGAGAGCAGGCATGACCACTTGGTGGGGAAGGGGAGGGAAGGCTCCATGTTTTCACAGCTGCTTCATCACTGGAGAAATCTAGGTACAAGTCCTGTCAACCTCTATTAAGACTTCTGTGTGGAGGAGGGGAAATTACCTTTCACATCTAACAAAATGGCAGTCAGATATGTGTGGGTGTGCACAAGTGGGTATTTAAAGAAATGCCTGGAGCAATGTTCCTTTGTCTGTACTGAATAACTCTTTTTCTTTGGGGTTTGTTTTCCTTAGTTTAGAACCTGCTGGGGTGTCATTGCAAGAGCAGTGTGCTCTGGTGTCTTTCCATGCTGTTTTTCTTTCTTCTTCCCAGTACCTTGCCTCTCTGGGAATACAGTCCTTGGTTCAGCAAAGAGCTTTTGCAGGAAAGGCTGCCAACAAACTAATGGATGCCTTGAAAGATTCTGATCTGCTGCACTGGAAGCACAGCTTGTCAGAGCTGATAGATATCAGCCTAGCACAGAAAACAGCCCTTTGGAGGCTGTACGGCCGCAGGTATTTGG
>NW_009962821.1:0-582 GCF_000747805.2 Chaetura pelagica | reverse complement strand
TGTTTGTTTTTTAATAGAAATAGGTTACTGATTTATTTTTTGTATCACAGAAAGTGGACTGTTAGTTTTCCTGTGAGGTATAATTTATCTAAATCAACTTTTAAATACCTTAAAGTATGCTGATTCTAGATCAATGAACAGATGTGTTAAGAACACAATTTACAAGTTGGTGGTTAGGATTTGTTCTTCCCACCTGATTCTTAGCCTTAGTAGTTTCTCAGATGGTTTATAGTTCTTTTTTTCTTATTATTTGCAGGTTATCCAGCAGACTCAGAAAGCAGGGACATTGATAAGGCCTCCACAGGTAACACTGACGACACCAATGGTAACACTGAGACAACCACACAGTCGTATCATGGTCACTACTCCTCAAATTCAAGTGAATCAACTCCAGACAGGTAAGAGGCCCAGACACTTGGTGTATGCCCTGCTTGACAGCATTAACTGGAATCTGGGTTGTGAATGTCAGTTCTTAAGTGCTGTAGCTGCACAAATGGCTGCTGTACTGCTGCTGAAGTCTTCAGTGCATAGTGCCATAGTGGCTGGGGGATATACATGTCAGGGCAGCATTTACAGTCAGAG
>NW_009962820.1:0-582 GCF_000747805.2 Chaetura pelagica | reverse complement strand
GGTCTGTAAGAACAGGTTAGACAAACATCTGTCACAAATAACATTGTTACAGCTAGTCTTGTGTTGGGAGAGGAAAACAAGCTGGATGTTGTCTCAAAGCTACCTCAGCCTTCCTAGAGCTCTTTAAAGACCTCCACGTTGCTTCATGTTTATTTATTTGAATATTTGCTTTATTTAATGGGTATTTTTTTGTTTTTTGTAGTACTCCCATACATCACAGACATTCAGTGTGCCTGTGGCAACAGCACTGTGATATAGGAAGATTGATCCCCAGCTTCCCCCAGGAGGTTTGGAAAGAGGTGCAATCTGCATTTCCATATGCCTGCTGACATGACAGTATATTCCCTATTATGTGACATTTATGCTGGTATGGTGAGGGGCATTATGGTATGTCCAGGAGATGGGCATGAGAAGCCAGACTTTTCATGGTTAGGAAGGGAAAAGGCTTGTCTATGGTTGCCCTGAAAAGCTGTGGACTTCCCCTTGCATTCAGCACCCAGGTAGATGCATGTGACAGGATTTGTGGACACAATTTTTCTTGTGCACTGGGTTAAATACAGAATCATAGAATGCTAGGGGTTG
>NW_009962819.1:0-582 GCF_000747805.2 Chaetura pelagica | reverse complement strand
CATGGGCCAGCACCCAGGGGAGGGCACACTGGTGCAGCCTCAGGTACATCAAGTGATCAAGATGATATTACCACACTTACATGTGAGATAACAACATACACATACAAGCACCCCAAGTTATCTGAGAGGGTTGGGACCTGGGCACATTTTCTAGCTAGAAGCAACCAGTGTGTGTTGTTGAATCTCAGTCTGATGGGTGCTGATTATACATCAGACATGGATCATTTTTCCTGAGAAACCCTTCTTGATATGAAAAGCAAATCAAGGCAGCCCTTCAGAGTAGCCATAAACTGCTAACTTCCTCCTTTTGCCAAGGAAAACAATATATGCAACTATCAAAATTTTGTTTCAAGGAGGCTTCAAGAAGGAGCAATCCCAGAGCAAGCAGCATCCCAAGGGCCACAGCTCCTAGCTGGGTGGCAGCAATCATCCTGCAGGATCCATCCAGAGGAACAAGCTGCTAATTACCAATTTTCTGAAGCAAAGCTGTAGGAGCTCCTGTGAAGGAGCATGATTAGTGAGAGATCACAGAACCACTGAGTCATAGACCCTGTGGGGTTGGAAGGGACCTCTAAAGGTCAT
>NW_009962818.1:0-582 GCF_000747805.2 Chaetura pelagica | reverse complement strand
CTTCATTGGTAAGTACCGGTATGAGGTTACAAATATTTTGCATTTGATATGATAGAGGAACACTTACTAACATTTAAGTAAGACATTATTCAGCATTCTCTAGGCATCTTCTTTCTAGATGTATGCTTTCAGTTTGTGACAAACTCTGGGAGTCTGAAGAGAGTTAGCAGGAGGTGGGGGAGCTTGTTAAAGACAAGAATTTGCCTTCAGTGTGGAGAAAAAGACTAATAATACCTTGGATCATTGCATTTTTTTGTAAATGATTTGACACAGCTCACTGGTGACTGAAGCATCCTAAAGCCTTGTGGTCAATTCACATAGAATAATCACAAATGCAAGGCAGACAAGAACAGTATGAATAACTGGTGTTCTTAAGTACTTGGGTGCTTCTTACTAAGTGTAATATATAGGTGGTTTTTAGGAATTGATGGATAAAGATAGGAGCATAGACTGAATTCACCATTTTCAGTTCTTTTTGACCCTCCCCATCAGATTTCTTTTGTGTTTAGTGGTCTGCAAGTGCTCTCCTTGTCATTTTTTGGTGTGGATATGTGACGCTGAGAGATGAAGATCAACTGTTCC
>NW_009962817.1:0-579 GCF_000747805.2 Chaetura pelagica | reverse complement strand
AAAAAAAAATTGTATCATTATGCAAATGCTTTGAGGAGGACTTGGGAACCTGCAGCCTATGGAAAACATTTGACCTGCAACTTAATTTCTTACGACCAAGGACCAAATGATTATTTTTTCAGTTGTTTTTTTGGTTTTATTTTTTTTCCATGCAATTATTGATTATTGCTAAGGTCAGAATAGCTGGCCAAAGACACTTCAAAGCAGTAGTTGTCCCTCAGCAAGGGTAAAGATATCCAACCCTTATTGTAAGATTTCTGGGAACTATGCCTGAGTGTGTGCAGTCTGTTTTATGCCTAGAAATCTGCAGAGTTGCCCTGCTTCATGCACTATATCCCTTCACAAAGGAAAATTTTCCAAATGTACTTAACTGACCGGGTGCCTTCAGCACAACAGACTTAGTAACCACTATGCCAGCATAAAATTTACAAGTGTAGCTGCTGCAGAAATGGACAATGAAGAACCACCAAAACTGTGCCTGAAGACAGAAGAATAAATAACAGTATGGTGATAATTGCATCATGTAGGTACTGCATTCTTGTAGCAATCAGAAAGCTATTTACTGTGTCTAGCTTTCCC
>NW_009962816.1:0-582 GCF_000747805.2 Chaetura pelagica | reverse complement strand
CTAGTTGAAGATCTCCCTCCTAGATGACCTGGAAAGGTCCCCTCCAACCCAACCCAGCCCATGATTCCATGATCTCTAATCAAAACCCTCAAGCATTTAGAGAGCCCTGAGAACTTCCAGTGTGAAACTGGTTTGAGCCAGGACGGAACCACTTTTCCTTCTGGGAATTTGACTTTGGAGTTAAATCTCTTCTAAGCAGCTGCACGTTCTGGAATGAACATGTTTTCCAGTCAGTGCCTTCTTCTAGGACTGAACATTCTCCATGTTTTTAGTTCCTGGTGGAGAATGGTATGGAGAACCAAGGCCATTGGTTGGGTCTCCTTAACTTCTTCTGCTCCAGAAACACAAAGGGTCACAGCTACAACCCTGCTGGGAGAAGTGACCAGAGAGGTGACCAAAACTGACCTAATTAATTATTCCATCCCATCATCCTTGGGAAAAATGAATATACTTTTAGAAAGAATTAGAGACTTGTAGGGAACCAGGAGGCCAGAAGAAAAGGAGAACTTCTCTTGAAACCACCTCCCTGATCATGAGACCAGACAAGATTGTTATTATAGAATCATCATGGAATGGTTTGGG
>NW_009962815.1:0-582 GCF_000747805.2 Chaetura pelagica | reverse complement strand
GCCTGTCCAGGCCCCCCTGGGTGTCCTCGAGGCTGTCACCTCACACAGCTTGGTAGCACCAACTAAGACCAGAGCCACTCCAGCCCTTAGATCATCTCCATGACCTCCTCTAGACCCTCTCCAGGAGCTCCATCTCTTTCTCTGACACCACCGTGACGCCAGCAAGACATGTCACACAACCCGTAGGACACCCAACCTTGTCCTACCTGGTGATAGTGGGACAGGAGCCCGTGGACATCGGCCACATCCTCACTGGAAAGCTCCTTCATCACCAGCGTGTGGTCAGAGGAGAGCAGGACCCGCCGGTCGCTGCCCTCCCACTGCGGGGGGCTCCGCGTCAGGGACACCTTTTTTGGGGGGACACAGGGCACGCACACAGAGAGGGGTCAAATTAGGGTGGGGAGAAAAGTAGTGACCCCCCTAAGGGTGTTTTTGCATCCGCCCCCCCCAAACCTGGTAATCCTGGTCATCGATTCCAAAGCGCTCCCGGAGGTTCCGGAAAACCTGGGGACAATATTCCTTGAACTTGAAGTGGCTGGGGAGGTTCTCCCTGCGGGGAGCGGGGGGAGGACACGTGAGGTT
>NW_009962814.1:0-582 GCF_000747805.2 Chaetura pelagica | reverse complement strand
GGGTTTTTTTGCTGGGTAGGACTGTCCAGGCCCTGGTAAAAGCAGGTTCCTGGTGTTGCACACTCAGCTGCTGCTCCTGGTGTGTTTTCATGGGGCTGGGCTGTGCAGGCTTCTGCCTGCCCCAAGAAACCCTGGCCTAGGGAAGCTGGAGGAGTCCTGGTTAGCAAGGGCAGGACAGGAGAGCTGGGGGCTTCCCAAACAATGCAGAAGGAATTTCTGCCCTGTTCTGCTGGTGGTAGTGGTGAGACCCTGGGGCCTGGTGGCCACGTCTCTGCCCAGCAAGCTCTCTGGGTCTGGCCCATGGGGAGCAGTTGTGTCTCAGCTGTGGGGTGAGGGTGCCTGGGTTCTGGCTGCACCAGCCTGTGACACTGTGACCCGGGCTCTGCTCAGGTGGTGGCCAGGGAGTGAGAGCAGCTGCAGCAACCACAGGCTAGGGAGGGTTGTCCAGGTGTGTGATACTGAGTTACCAACTTCTCTAGGTGGGTAGAAGTGACCTAGAGCAAAAATGTCATGTGAGCAGGTCCCTGGAAATTCTCAGCCCCTCCTACAGGCTGTCCCATCTGTTGATGTTCTGCTTCCAGG
>NW_009962813.1:0-581 GCF_000747805.2 Chaetura pelagica | reverse complement strand
TTTTTTCCCTTTATTTCCTATTTTCCCACTATTTTTCTGTCCTGTATTTTGTTGCTGACTCTGCCTTGTGTAATGGAGGGGGGAGCAGACAAATGGGGTGGGAAGATTTTGTGCTTGACCCTGTAAAACATCCCAAGACATCCTGGGGTGTCCCCTCATTGAACCCTCCCAGGGGTAACTGCCTTCCCCTTCAGGTGTCTGTATCCATGGCATACAGGAGATGTGAGTTATCCTATGATTTCTGAATCCTGCCAGTGAAAGAATTTTGGGGGACACAGCCCTGAATTTCTTCCCCCTCCACTGCCAGAATAAAAACATGAACATAGATTTCAGGAGCAGTGTTAAGTTTGAACAGTTTCATTTATAAACCATCCAGACAAATGGTGTTTTCAGGTTCTAAACTGTTCCCTTCACCTCCAAAAATGGATTTTGAGAAACCAGCATAAGCCTTTGGGATAGAAAACTCAGTTACAATTTCACAGTGGTGGCTGCTCCCCAGGGGACAGGGCTGAAGGGCACCTGGGGGCAGAGCACCAGCAGTTTGTCCTCACCTCCTGCTCTGAGGTGACCAAGAAATCCTG
>NW_009962812.1:0-581 GCF_000747805.2 Chaetura pelagica | reverse complement strand
TTTTTTTTTTCTTTTAGAATAGTCATAAACATAAAATTTGGACACATTTAAAACAAAGTGTTGAGGCGATGTTAGGCTCCTATATTCTCATTCTCACTATTGCTTAGCTGAACTCCTTATTCTAAAGCTCAGCATAACTGAGATTAAAACTGAGTGAAAAATAGGAAAATTGGTTTCTAGTGAACTTCTATTGAGTGAATACATTTTTAACAATACAAGTACTGAATGAATTAAGAGAACCTGGAACCAGTATGATGATAGACAGTAGTCACTGGAGTGCAATGGCTAAGAAAATTTTTGAACAGTCTATTGATGTTCTTCACCCAGAGTTTACTACTTTGCTGCTTATTGTCACAAAACACACTCATGTGATTTAGCATGTACATATAGCACATGCCGCTCTGTTTTCCTTCCAAAAAATAATTCATTTATTTAGGATTTGTCACCATTACAAGTGATACATTACCTGGTCTCTTCATAGCTAGGGAAGATAAGCAGCATCAGAGGTCTTGAAAATAATCCCAGTGCACTCGTGAGGATGTAATGAGCTCCTGAGAGGTTTGTTTTGTTGGTTTTTTTTT
>NW_009962811.1:0-581 GCF_000747805.2 Chaetura pelagica | reverse complement strand
CTTCTCCAACCTGAATGGTTCTGTGCCTGATCCCATCCCCTCAGCCTGTTCCAGCTGCAGTGCTACTCACCTGGAAACTGGGATCTCTGTTCCTGCATTTTGCAGAGTCACAGCTGCAGCCTTCAGTGCAGCCCACCTTCTGCTTCCTGCAGCCACAATGCCTGTTGCCACAGTAGCCCTTGCAGGAGCACTAGGGAAGGGAAGAGTTCTGTGCAGAAAGAGCTTCAGTGTTTTATGGACTGCAGCCAGATTGTCACTGCTGCCAGTGCCTGAGGCAATCTAAGGGCCAGGAATGTCCCCAGGCTGCCATCAATTCTGGTTTCACTGCCAGTCCTGCAGCCCAGGAGAAGAAACAAGGTCTTCCCACCTCCAGAGCCATCTCTTGCTTCAGCATCCCCAAGAGAAGCACCTTCAATCTCTCAGTCCCTAAGCCATCCAAAAGGACACCAGCTGCAGTGTCAGCCAAGCCACCATGTGAGCACTGGAGACCAACCTGAGTCCCCCAGATCTGGGGCACCTCCATCTAGATGGAGGTGACAACTGAGCTACTTCATGGCCTGTCAGAGCAATGAACCTGCTAG
>NW_009962810.1:0-581 GCF_000747805.2 Chaetura pelagica | reverse complement strand
CAGTCCTGTGCCAAACTCATCCTGCTTTCCCCCTTCCCTTTTCCTATAAGAAAGTTAGAAATCAGGCAATTACATGCTCCCCAACAAAAAATACTCTGGCTACAGCAGACCGAGGTGTCAAGAGGAAATACAAGCCTGTCCTGAAGCTGCAGTCATTCCAAATAACAGCATTTCAGGCTGAGAAGATCATTACCATGCAAAGCACCTCCAAAAACATTATTCCTCTTATTGCAAAAGCAGATTGTGGCATCCAGGTTGATTAAAAAGGTTTCAGGGAGGTAATAAGAGCAATTTCAACAGAGGCAAAAGGAGAGAGAGGGAGAAGGAGGGTTGTTCTGAACCACTCTGCTTTCTGCAGAGACACACAGCCCTGATACCGCAACACAGATAATATCTGCGTTGAGGGATGTGTAGCTGATTATTACAAGCTGTTCACCATCCAGAAAGCTTCCCTGATGCATGGCATAATCAAACGGCTGTGAATTTGCATGTAAATGGAGGAATTTAGGAATCCATACCCCAAAGACAAGCTTAGGTGACACTTCTGGTATCTCCTGACCTTTGCAGAGGAAGACAAACAT
>NW_009962809.1:0-581 GCF_000747805.2 Chaetura pelagica | reverse complement strand
CTGCAGCCACAGATCTGACCCCTCCTGCTGAGTGGCCATCCTCACAAGGTAATTCCTGCCCTCCCAGCTTCTTCCCAGCCTTGCAGCCAGCCCTAGCCCACCAGAAGAAGACTTGGGATGTCCTGCCCCTACTTACTGTGCCACAAGGCTGCTGCTCCCCTCGACCTATGTTGGGGGATTTTGGGGTGCTGCCAGGGAGGAGCTGAGCCACTGCAGAAGGGCAGCTGCAGTGGTGATGGGTCCAAGCCCAGCTCTGCAGCCAGCCAGCACACCCTGCAACAAGTGGAGGGAACAATCCCTTCCCTCCATCCCATACAGCTTCCTGGACAGACCAGGACACAGGTTGCTGTCCTGATGCCAGGCAGGACACACCCCCACACTCTCTGCACCCACTGCTGCTCCAGAATTGGTTTCCTATGGCCATTACCATCTTCACTGCCACTCTCATATCCATTGCCATCTTCACAGCCTTTGCCAGTGTCATATCCATTGCCATGTCCCTTATCCAGCCCATTGCCACAACCCTGATCCCTTCCCTTTCATTCTCTCTTTCTTCTTCCTTGCAGCTCTGGATACAACCT
>NW_009962808.1:0-581 GCF_000747805.2 Chaetura pelagica | reverse complement strand
GATGAAACAGAAAATTCCTTCTATGTAAGACAAAGATGAACAAGTTTCATTCACATTGTTCTCTACATACCAGAGAGTAGCAGTCTGCATCTCTGGAATAAATATGAGTTTGGGCCCAGCTCTGATCTCTGCTAACCTTAGCTAAACTCTAACTCTGTACTTACATGAAGTCCATTTAACAGAACTAGTCTTGATTTTCAATGAAAGAGCTGAGCTTGGAGCTCTTTGAGCTCTTGCACTCTTTGAGTGCAACCATCCAGGCAGTTCCTTACCCAACAAGTGGTCCATCCACCCAATCCATACTGTTACAGTTTTGATACCAGGATGTCATGCAGAACAGCATCAAAGCCTTTGCACAGGTCCAAGTAGGTGACTTTAGTTGATCTTCCTCTGTCCACTGATGCCATGACCCCATTGTAAAAGGCCACTAAGTTAGCCAGGCAGGATTTAGCCGTGGTGAAGCTCTGTTGGCTGTCACCAATCACCCCTTGGTTTTCCACATGCCTTAGTAGAGCCTCCAGGAGGAGCTGTTCCATAACCTTGCTAGGCTCAGAGGTGAGACTGACTGGTCTATAGTTCTC
>NW_009962807.1:0-580 GCF_000747805.2 Chaetura pelagica | reverse complement strand
CAATCAGTTCCCTGTCCTTCTGGAACTGAGGACCATATAACCATTTCCTCTCAGCCTTCAATGTGTTGTTGAAAATAACTTGTTAAGGGAACACTTTCCTGTCAGACTGCACAAGGGTGGGCAGGGGTGTGGTGGCAAATGCCTTCCTGTCTGCCTCCACATGCCTAACTGGAGAACTCGTGCCAAAAGACCCCCTCAGCCAATGTGACTGTAAATGCACATGTGAGGATGTAGAACTCCCCCAAAGGTGGCTTGTGCTTGGTATGGTATGTGCAGGACCACTCCATGTGTGGCCACCAGGAAAAGAAATCACCATGCCTCTGTCCAGCTGAGCCTCGTGTTGCTGTGGGTGAGCTCAAGGTGAAGGGACAGCCTAGAAAGTACCAGTGTTGATTTTTAAGTTCTTCAGGCAAAGCTTTCATCAGTTCTCCACGCGTTTCTCCTGTGTCTTGAAATCTGAGGTTGTTCTGCTGTGACTGAAATACAAACATGGCACCTTGAAGACTTCTGTGCTTCCAGATGTGCCCTGCTCTATCCCTGCATGTACACAGGATTCATAGAATCACTGAGGTTGGAAAAG
>NW_009962806.1:0-581 GCF_000747805.2 Chaetura pelagica | reverse complement strand
AGCCCTCTGATCATCTTTGTGGCTCTCCTCTTGACTTGCCCTACCAGGTCCACATACTTCTTGAGTTGGGGGCTCCAGAACTGGACACATAACTTGAGGTGGGCAAAGTAGAGGTGAAGAATCACTTCCCTCAACATGCTGGTCACACTCCTTTTGATGCAGCTCAGGTTATGGTTGGCTTTCTGGGCTGCAAGAACACATCACTGGGCTATGTTGAGTTTCTCATCAACCAATACACCTAGTTCTCCTCGGGTCTGTTCTCAGCCCATTCTCCACCCAATCTGTAATTGTGCTTGGGGTTGCCCCAAACCACGTGGACATGAAATATGCAGGTAAATAAAATCACATATTTCTCCTCATTCTTTTAATAAGAATGTCCATCCCATCTAATTTGGCCAAATCATTGTTGACAGTAGAGATATCTAGGCAATTACTCTATCTAAGCAACTATCCTACAGAAAAATTGTAATTAGGTATAAAAATTACAGATTCAGGCCACTGTAACACAGTGTAAATACAGAATTGTAAACTGATATTAAATATTAGCTATATAATCCTGATAGAAATGCAATTGTTAACAA
>NW_009962805.1:0-581 GCF_000747805.2 Chaetura pelagica | reverse complement strand
AGTCTGTTGCAGGAATCAAGGCAATTGTGTTGCTGCTGTTAAGAGCTGAGGTGCCTGTTGACGTTAAAAAAACTACACTCATTCTTTTCTGCTACATGTATATACAGACCTGAGATCCAGAATGAACAGTTAGCTTATAAAAATGTACTTTTGAATTGGGTTATGTCAGTGAAATGAGTAGGACAGAAGGTAAATTATCAGGGATGCATTTAATTTGGAAGGTACTGTGGTGATAAAACCTTGTTTAGGCAGTTTCTGCACATCATCATCAGGAAGCATTCACTGTGTATGCTCATATACTACCTGTCAATGGCTGACTGAAAGTTCTGTAACACTGGTACCATTTATTGCGTGTGTTTCAATTTTTAAATGCATCTTAAATATTTAAGCACAATAAAATTAAAACATTTGGAAACACTAATTTGCTTCAGAGTTTTTAAAATACAGTAAGTAGAATCCAACAAACTACAGTTGCAGATGCCTCAGAGTAACTTTCTAATACAGATTTCTGCAGTTCCCATCAGAATTTGTTTTCTGTCTCTGAGAAAGTTTAATCTCCACATCAATGAGAACACCTCTGT
>NW_009962804.1:0-580 GCF_000747805.2 Chaetura pelagica | reverse complement strand
TTTTTTTTTTTGTAATTTAGATGATGTCTTATATCCCTGCAAAGGACATTTCACACCACTGAAAACAGAAGTGAAGTGCCATGAAGTAAAATCTAAAGCACTTTCCAGTGCAGAGGTGTAGGATAAGCTCTCCAAAACCAACATGTAAGTGCAGCCCTGCTAACTTGGGAAACTCAAGCAATTAAAATGCTGGTGCCTAATATCGAGAAAGTAGTACAGTAGTTTCTCTTCTTTGCCCCACAGTCCATGTCTGTGCCATATTTACAGCCAGCTTGAAACTTGGCAGCTTTATATAGCAAGGATGAAACAGTAGTTGGCTTTGAGGGTCAAATGGACATGGAAGGGAAGACGAAACAGAACAGCTGTGATGTCTCACTCACATAACTATAATCAATATCTATAATCTGGTGGCTGAAAAAGACCTGAACGTGATTTTACAAATTTGATAAAGACTTCAAAAGTGTCAGAGAGTCTTGGCATAAAGTTCTGGTTCCATCCTTGGTGCTCAAGACCCTTAACTCACTCAGCCAAGTAGTATCTTGCAGATGAATTTCAGAGCCAGGGAAGTTGCCTGTAGCAG
>NW_009962803.1:0-580 GCF_000747805.2 Chaetura pelagica | reverse complement strand
TTTGTAGTTTCCTTCTAGCCTTACAGTCTGTGTGTGCCTGGCTGCTGGAGCAGAGTGCTCTGTGCAGCATGCCAAAAGGAACAGGAAAGCAGAGTGTGAAACATGAAAATGTATATAGACTGTTTCCTGCTGCTCCCTTCCTCAGCTGGATCCTGCCCCCATCCCAGGAGACACCCATCTGCTCCCAGAGGTGAGGGAGGAGTGCACGTTCAATAAGACACTTCATTTCTGATGAGCTCTGCTTTTGCAGAAGCATCTGTGAAAGATTTAACAGAGACATGTTTCTGAGAGGTGAAGATGAAAAGGAGATTAAATTTACATAGCAGCAGGTTGGATGTGTTCCCAGGCACACCCCTCCCCACCTTGGGCTGCCCCAGCCATCCTGTCTGTCTCTGGGCTTTACCTGCTGAGCAGCAGAGACACCCCCGTGTCACTGCCCTTAGGTTGAGAAATCCAGACTTAATGGAGGCTGCTCCCTCCTGAAAGAACCTCATAGTGGCAGATATTTATCTGTGTCCAGCTTTGCCACAGTGTTCAGAGGGCAATCTATAAAGGACAGCTGAGAGGCTGAAGGGATTTG
>NW_009962802.1:0-580 GCF_000747805.2 Chaetura pelagica | reverse complement strand
GAGGCTTCAAGCCCCAGAAGGTGGTCACAACACAAAGGCACAGCTCTCCCCTTTGCTCTCCCCTGGTTTAGGGTGGTCAGATTTTGCAACCAGAGACATCCATGTCTCAGCCAGCCAGGGCTTGTGGAGCAGAGCTGAGTTCACCTCCCTGCTGCTCCTTGCTGCCTTCTGGGACCGTGGGGCTGAGGTCTGCAACGAGCAGCTTAAGCTGAGGGGTTTGTTAATGTCAGGGAGCAAATCAGTGTCAGAGCTGGGAGCAATGATCTTGGCACCCTGGGTAGGTTAGGTTGGCAGTCAGGCAAAGTCACCTTCCATTTGTTAGCATCTCTGAGTGCTGACCTTACCTGCCAGCATCTGTGACCTCCATCCTTGTTGGTGAGCAGCTCTAACCTCCATCCTTGCCCGTGTTGCCCAGGCTTTAACCCAAAATGGGACGAAGAGTTTACATTTGACATAGAGATCCCTGCACTGGCCCTGGTCCGGTTTGTGGTGGAAGACTTTGATATGTCAACCAAAAACGACTTCATTGGGCAGTACACCCTTCCCTTCACCAGCCTGAAGCAAGGTAAGGCCCTGCTCC
>NW_009962801.1:0-580 GCF_000747805.2 Chaetura pelagica | reverse complement strand
TTATTTTGATTGTATCTCTTCAGTGAAGATGAGGAGGCCCTAGACAAGGCTTCTTACACAGCCCTTCACAATGGTCTTTACTGGTAGGATTTGCCTTCAGGAATCCTTGGAGCCTGAAACGGTTGGCAAAATTCTGGAGCAATGAAGGCACAACCTCATTAGAGGAGGATCAGGTTAGCAAACATTTAAACAAATTAAACACAAGTCCATGAGACCCAAGGAGTACACCCACAAGTGCTAACATAGCTGGCCAAAGTCATTGTGGGCCAATCTTGATTGTCTCAGAAAAGTCATGATGGTCAGAGGAGGCTTCTGAAGATAGGAGTGACATAACTTTCTTCCAATCCTCAAGAAGGGCAAAAAGGACTATCCAAGGAATTACAGGTTGGTCAGCTTCATCTTCATCCTTGGGAAGGTGATTGAGCAGATAATCCTGCAAAGCATAGCTAAATGAAATATGGGCAGGATGGTAATTTGAATTAGTTGACATGGACTTATGAAGGGAAAATCATGCCTGACCAACCTGATAGCCTTCAATAACAAATTGCCTAGGTTGTTCAATAAGGGGAGACCAGTGAAT
>NW_009962800.1:0-580 GCF_000747805.2 Chaetura pelagica | reverse complement strand
CAGCCTCAGTCCCAGCCAAAGTCCTGGCCTGTCATCTGGTAGAACTTCATGTTGAAGGGCCGGTAAAAGTCCCGCAGCCTCTGCACCACCTCCTGGTCTATGTCAGGGTGGGTCCTGCCTTTTGTCTTCCCCAGGCAGTGGGGTTTGCTGCTGCCTTCTGCCTTCTTCAGGCACGGGAAGCCCTTGGTCTTGTTGAAGTAGAAGTGTTTGTCGGTGATGATTCTCTTGAGGCCCAGGAAGTCCTGGACCCTGCCCAGCTCCCCCGCGGGGTCGCTGATCAGCCTCTCCCCGCTGACAAAGAGGAGCTGCCCGATGGGGAAGTAGAGGAGCCAGTTCTCCAGGTGCTTGGCATAGATGCCGATCTGGATGGCGCTCCAGGAGGTGTCGATCAGGCCCGTAGTCCTGTTTTTGAAGGTCAGGCTCTCAAAGGTGGGGATGTCGGGCTTCTTGGAGAGCGTCTGGGTGTAGTCGGAGATGGCTCTGGTGACGGGGTCCCGCACCACCACGATCAGCTTCGTGCCCCTGCACATGGAGGAGATGCGGGCGGGGGCCTCCTTGGTGACAAAGTAGCTGGGGGTCT
>NW_009962799.1:0-580 GCF_000747805.2 Chaetura pelagica | reverse complement strand
GACTAAGTCTGGAGAAGAAACTTCTACAAGTCATAAAAAATTCTCAAGACTTTTTTTCTCTTTTTCAGTCTGATGTTTGGGCATTAGGCTGCTGTGTTTATGAAATGGCTACACTGAAACATGCCTTTAATGCTAGAGACATGAACTCTTTGGTTTATCGAATTATTGAAGGAAAGGTAAGAACTGCTACTTTTTTTTTGTTTATGGTTGGATTTTCTGTTGAGAACTGGAGATCATCTTTTCCAATCAGAAATACTGCGTGGAGTTAAACATGTATTTTCCATGTTATGTGTATCATTGTATATATTGTAAATCTGGTATTTCTTGACATATATGATGTAATACTGGGCCCAGGGAGTTACTAATTTGTAAATATTGCTGGAGTTTCTTGCTACCCTTTTGTGTAACTGGTTCTGAGGTTTCTTATTTTCTTAATTTGCTTCTGGTGTAAATACTGTACAATAAATTGAATCACTATTTATGCAATGCCATCTTCTTATTAGGTAAGACTGGCTTATTTAATTATGTGTATTGTTTTGACATAAAATCATAGGATCATAGAATGGTTTGGGTGGGAAGG
>NW_009962798.1:0-580 GCF_000747805.2 Chaetura pelagica | reverse complement strand
CTCTGGACCACGAGGCTCCTAAATCTCCCAGTGATGGTGCTCACCAGGTGCAGAGAAGTATCAGGAGCAGAGCAAGGTCATGCTCACCCCATGGGGACTTTGGGAAGGGGCTTTAGCCCCCCCACCCCAAGGCTCCTACATCCCCCAGTGCTGCTGTTCACCGAGGCTGGATGAGCATCAGGACCAGAGCAGGGTTGTGCTCACCCCACAGGGACTCTGGGGACAATGGCTCTGTCCTGGCAGGGACACAGCAGTGTGCTTGGGATCATGGCATGGCACTGGGTTGGCTTTTTTTTCCTCCAAAACAAGCCTTGCTGAGCTATTTGGGTGTTTCCTTCCCTGTTCTTTGCACATGGGAGCTGTGAGGAGCATCCCTGGGCGAGGGGCAGGGGAGATGAGGCAGCCCTGGGCTGAGACCACCTCCTTGGGTCAGACCTGCCCAAAAGCAGCTCCTGGTTTTGGCCGGGGATGCTCCGTGGCCTGAACGGCTGGTTGGTGCTGGGGAATGTCCCAGCCCAGCACCACTGACCTTTCTGGTGGAAAATAACTTCTGCCCAGTGGCTCCCAGGGATGTGCAGCT
>NW_009962797.1:0-580 GCF_000747805.2 Chaetura pelagica | reverse complement strand
TTTTTTTCCTAAGGATAATTTAAGTAAACCATCACATTTGTAAACAGCTGAAAGTGCATATATTGCCAGTTATGATGTCCCCCAAATACACGTAACTTTCTAAGGTCTCTAATGCTGAGGTTCCATCTTCCTGCTCTATGTCCTGGTGTGATCACTTTGATCACATCAGGAAAAGCTGTCTCTACAGTTCTTCTGTTACCAGTGGTAACTGTATCCCAAAGATATGCATTTTCCTCCTGAATATAAGTTCCAGGGACCTGTTTTCAAAGCTCATGCTCAGAGGACTTCTTGTGTCCAGACACTTCCTAAGCTGCAGTCAAAGATGAATGAACAAAGTAGTCTAGCAGGTATTAAAATAGCAACAAACAAGGTGAAAAGGGAACAAATGAGCACTCATTTAGCAAAAAAATCAAAATGTCAAGTAGAAGATTAATCAAGTCACTGGGAGATGTGGGAGGCTTCTGTGACTAGAAGGACTAATACAATCCCTAGGGAGTACACTCATGTAGGACTGGAGAAATGGTATTTGTGTATCTGGCATCTTGTTGGGATCCTTGCAACAATACAGTTTCCAGGTCTG
>NW_009962796.1:0-580 GCF_000747805.2 Chaetura pelagica | reverse complement strand
CCAAGGAGGTGGTTGAATAACCATCCCTGAAAGTGATTAAAAGATATGTTGTTGTAGCGCTTGGGAATAGAGTTTAGCATTAACTGGCACTGAACAAGTAGGATTAGGTTGGACTCGATGTTAAAGATAATTTTCAACCAGAATTATTCTGTGATTCTGTGATAAGGACACACTGTAAATTCTGAGGAAATATTCAGATTCTCATGGAGTCCAGGACAGTGGAACTTTGAAACTTATATTCAGCCTTAAAACTCCAAATGCGTTGCTTCCAGATGTAAAATTTACAGATTAAATGAGCCGTGCTATTAGTTTAGTTAAATGTAGATACAGGTTGAGGCTTTTTGGTTGTTTTTTCTTAGATATCAGGTATATAGAGCTTGATGGAAAGAAAGCCCAAAATGAACATTTACTTGGTGTTCCCAGGTTTATGAAGATGGATAAGACCTATTAGATCACCTAGTTTGCAATCCTGAGAAGATAATGCAAGATGATACATGTTTCCACTTTTGCTTCCAGTTGATCCTGAAAGTCTTGACAGGTAGAACTTCCACTACATTCCCCTCTCACTGTGAGAAAAAAA
>NW_009962795.1:0-580 GCF_000747805.2 Chaetura pelagica | reverse complement strand
CTTCAGCACCTTCTCCCCGCTTCAAGACAGGAAACAAAAATTCAACACTAAATATATTTCACAAGTTTGCTAATGCAAATGACTGTATATCATCCTTTTACAAAAACCCAAACCTCTCATTTCCACTCTATTGTCAGTTCTGTTACATTAGTTCATGCAGCCACTTTGCATCTTTTCAACAGATAGTGTCTTTTCACAACTGCCTCGTGCTGGAACTGGAGCACATCAAACAGAAGCTTCCTAAAGGATCCCAAGCTCTGTCTCTTAGTTAAAAGAGAACTTGGCTCATGAGTATCATCTCTGTACCTGCAAAATGCCCATGATCACTGATATCAAAGTGTTTATTCACATCACTGAAACCTGAATGTCAAGTCACCATGTGCAGCACAAACTTTTTAACCTTTTGCAGCTGTTGAAAGCTAATACAAGACCACAGAAATTGTTTCTACCAGAAGATTTTCACGACTACATGAAGTGCAGTTGCAATGCTTCATAGCTCAAATATTCTAAGTACCAACTACAAAAACATTCTAGTCTTAAAAATGTCAAGTTTTGAACTCAACCACACATCTTCCCTCAG
>NW_009962794.1:0-573 GCF_000747805.2 Chaetura pelagica | reverse complement strand
TCCTTCCTTTCAAGATCATCAGGGATCTAAGGAACAACAAAGGCTAATCCAGCCTATAAAAGAAAGAGAAGTATTTCTTGCCTTTTTTTTTTATCTGTAGCAACAATAGTCAAACTTAGTTGGGAGGTTAGATTTAAGCTGTCAGTAAATACATTACAACTGCAGAATACATAATATATGTACTTCATAGAAAAGTATTTTTGTCAGAATAGTGGGGGAAAAAATTACTTTGTCGTACATCATGAGCATGTTAAGAGAATAATTCTTAAGTGAATTTACTGTTTCTCTCAGTTTACTCCACTTTGTCTACCAACAGTAACGATTCTAGGAATTGAGTACAACCACTTTTCCCAGCTTCATCTGCTCTCCATTTCATAATCAATTCATACCCCTGTAACTAGAGCAACTTTTGTATGAAGAATATTATAGTATTACAGATACACTATAAGTGTGATAGTCATCTTGTCACTCCTCTAAAAAGTTTCCAATCTGGATCTTGAACGAAATCACTAAGGAGCTCTGAGGAAAAAAATGCACCACATGCATTTAAGGTCCCTTCCAACCCAAACCATT
>NW_009962793.1:0-580 GCF_000747805.2 Chaetura pelagica | reverse complement strand
GCCATGGCTGTGCTGCCAGCCCAGCAGAGAGCCCAGCCATGAAGGGATGAAGCCACTGATTTGAAGAGGACATGGGACTGGGGCTGGCAGGGGGAGCATGGAGGCTCCTGTATCCCAACAGCTTCTCTTGGGTCCTCCAGCTGGGGCAGGGGCAGCTTTTCCCGCCTTGCTCATGCAAGCTCTGTGCCAATGTCCTGCCCAAGTGGCTTTGCTGTGTCCCTCAGTGCCTTTGTGTGTCCCCTCACCTCAGGCAGACTTGTCATGTGCAGCATCAGCTACAGACCCACCAGGCCAATAAACCCAGTGCTGTGTGCAGACACTGGGACCTGCTCTGCACACTGTAGATCGAGGGGACTGGTGAGGGCAGAAGAAATGGACTTGTGGAGGTTCCCCAGGAGCCCCTGGCCAGGTGCTCCTCACTCCAGCCCAGCCATGGCTGAGCCCTTGGGCCAACATGTCCAGCCCCTGCCCACTCCACCTCCCCCCAGCTTGTCTTGCCTCCTTAACCTGTAACCCACCAGAGCTGCATGCTGGCCCCCCGAGGAAATCAAGGAGGGATCAGCATCAATTATTTACTAAA
>NW_009962792.1:0-580 GCF_000747805.2 Chaetura pelagica | reverse complement strand
CATCAGAACTTCTTCCTTAGTTGGCTTTAGGTGGCAGTGCCAATGAAACTGAGGCATCTGTGAGTCAAAGGGCAAATTAATTCCTTTACCCTTATAATTGTTCCTACTGCCACCTTTGGAGTGATTGTTCACAGATGTTGCTTTTCACCTAGGTGTTTGCAGAAATGTTATAGCTTATTTTTGTCCACCAAAAGGTGGTTTCTTTTCTATATGGTTATTGTGCATGATCACAAATAGAATATTCTTGAAAGGTTGTCACATCCACTGGACATCAACTGCTTTTTATGATTGAGCTCAGAGATAAGGGAGGCTATCTTGTGCAAATTAGCAGTGATTTGTCTTAATGCAGTGTATATTCCATCACTTCTTGTGCTTTTAAGAAACTTTGTTAGACAACTTCTGTGGAGTGGATTGCAGGTATGGGAGCAGCTCTGGTCCTGCCTGGACTACCACATGGTTGCAATGCCACAGTTGTTGGGTCTGATGTGAGACACTGGTGGTCATTAACCAGTGCTAATAGGATGAAGAGGGCCAACTATGAACTCATAACCCAGAGGGCCAATAGCATCCTGGGCTGCAT
>NW_009962791.1:0-580 GCF_000747805.2 Chaetura pelagica | reverse complement strand
CAACTTCCCTGGGCAGCCTCTTCCAGTGTCTTGCCACCCTCACACTAATGACTGTAGTAGGTGATTGTAATGAAACTACATAACCTATTTCAGAGATAGAATGAGTGTGTTTAAGTGGCACCAAAGCACTCTAATGCATCCTTGACTAGATAATTTGGCACTTTTGGTGGATGTATCTCTGCAGACTCCCAAACACTGTTATCTCTTTTGTCTATTAGGCATCTTTCTTGTCAGACCAGCCTGAACCTTACTTGCCTTTCCTCTCAAGATTCCTGGAGACCCAAATGTTTGCATCTTTTATTGACAATAAGATTATGTGCCATGATGATGATGATAAAGATCCTGTTTTGAGAGTATTTGATTCTAGAGTGGATAAAATTAGGCTGCTAAATGTTAGGACACCAACTCTTCGCACATCTATGTATCAAAAGTGTACAACCATTGATGAGGCTGGTAAGAGAAATAAACCACTTTCTTGAAACTTAAAATACGACTAGTTAGTGCTGCTTGTTGTAGACATTAGGTTAAAGTTAAGCAGCAATTAATGCTTTGAAACCTCAAAAAAAAAAAAGGCAACAAA
>NW_009962790.1:0-579 GCF_000747805.2 Chaetura pelagica | reverse complement strand
AAAAAAAAAGGCATCTAAGCTGACAAGCCTACTTTATGACGATTCTGTTGCTGAACTACTAGTAAGCACTTTTGCAAGCACTTGATCTTGGTTGCCAAAACCACTATTCTGATCCTCTGGAAACACAGCCCCCCATCAGAAAGGCTAAAACAAAATTGACTTCAATTAATATGCTGTCATTGTTTTGGTCAGATGAACATTCTGTTGCAAAATGGCCCCCTTTTATGCACATCAACCCATCTGGCCTGATTGGGTTGCTTCTGCTGTAATTCCAAGCATCTCCCTAAAAATCATACAACCCATATTACATGTCTGTAATAGATAAAATCTGCTATTTTAATGGCACACACAAAACAAAATGCAAAAGCCTCTGTATCCTTACAGTGATAAAAGAAAATGCAACTATCGATGCCTGCAGGATAATTAAAAGTGAAAGAACTTCAGCTTGCCAAAATGACCTTATCAGGAGCTTTAGACTTCCTTATATTTTAAAAATAGGTTGGTAAAGGGTTCAGAGGGGAAGCCATATGAGTGGCTAAAGGCACTTAGTCTGTTCAGCCTGGAGAAGAGACTGAGGGG
>NW_009962789.1:0-580 GCF_000747805.2 Chaetura pelagica | reverse complement strand
CAGCTGGCGCTGCTGGGGGCACGTGGCCCGTGGGGGCCCAGCCCCGGCCTCCTCCCTGCCTGCCACGCGGCTCTTGTGCTGACGCCGCTTCCTCCACAGCCCCAACCCGCTCCAGCAGCCCCTGCAATTACCCCTTGCTGCCTTGCCAGCTGCCAGCTCATGGCCCAGAGCAGCCCCGATGCCTTCTCCTGCCCTGCGGCTGCAAGAGGCCCCGCAGCGGGAGCCAGGCTGACTGCCAGCGCCCTGCCTGCCACAGCTCTTGGCCAAGGGCTTGCTCTCGGGGCGGCCACAGGCCTTCTCAGCAGAGCCCCAGGGAACAGCAGGCTCCTGCTGCTGGCCTTGCCAAGGCCTGGCGCCCGCCAGCGCCCGCAGGACGCAGCCCTGTGTCTGGCCCTCATCTCCAGAGGGACCAGCTGACCAAATGCCACACCAAAGGCACTCCTCTCAGGCCCTGCCTGCTCAGCACCAGGCAGCACTGGCCAGCCCAGCGCAGCCGGCCTCCAGCCGCCTGCAGCCACTGCCCAGCAGCCTGCCTGAGGCTGGGCCGCAGGGAGCAACGTCCTGCTGCTCCCTCAGCTGC
>NW_009962787.1:0-579 GCF_000747805.2 Chaetura pelagica | reverse complement strand
AGGGGAAAGTGGCAGTGGAGGTAACAGGCAATGCTAATACTGTCTTTGCAAGCTGTTTCCTGTGCCATTTTCTGAGTTCTTGTAGAGCAAGTGAAGTGGTTGTGAAAGGACAGCAGTGTTTTGCAGGGCATCTTCAGCTGCAGTGAAAGACCGGTTCAAGGTTGGAATACTTGGATTTGACTTTCTGAATCTTTGAGTCTCACTCTTGGGATGGGGGAAGATGACGTTGCTGTTTCCTCAGATGTCCTCCTGACCCAAAAGATTGACTTCCTTTTTTTCTTTCTTTTAGCTTGCCAACAGTGTCCTGCACTCTTTAGCACCTTCTCCCAATATTCTGAGAAAAACTACTGGTCAGTATGAATATGGGATGTGTGCAACTGCCCTGTTCCTTTAGTTAGGTGACCATTAAAGCACAGGAAATTTGGGAAACATCTTTCTCAAGGAAACTTTAGAACTAAGCATAGGTTGTTTGGATTTTGTTTTGGTTTGTTTCTGTTGGTTTTTTTTTACAGGGTGAAATAGCACCAATAGTTTAGTTTCTACTGACTTTCTAATCAAGGCAAGCTAATTGCTCCTTTT
>NW_009962786.1:0-579 GCF_000747805.2 Chaetura pelagica | reverse complement strand
TTAAAATTGCAGGTGATCAGAATCCCTTTGTGAGCATGCAAGTTGGAAGGGAGGGTTGAAAGACCATTTTTTGGACAATGATTTTAAAAATACGTAAGAAATATTATTTTAAAACCTGCATATAGTACATACCTCCCCCCTCGTGTCTGTTTTGTCATTGCTAGATCCTTGTGCATTTGTGTGGCATCTTTAATTTGAAATGTGTGTCAGACTCTCAGTGATGCTGTATACACTGGACCCAATGTCAGATACTGATAAACGCATTCAATGAAAGTACTACCAAGTGAGGAATGGTGGGGTGCAGTGGTAAGTTTGATGCTGGTGGCAACAATTTTGACTTGGTTACGATATTTCAAAGCCTGTGGAACAGCTGAGAGGAAGTTTTAAAAACCTGCTTTCCTGTCGTAGACTGCTACAGGATAGTTCCAAGAGTAATTCTTATAAAACCTTATTGTCTTGATCATTTGTGTGTCATTCTGAGTATATTTTACAGAGCAAAAGTTACAGGCAAAAATTATGCTAGTGGTACTGGTGGGATTGTAAGTGCTAGAAGTGATTAGTTAGTTGAAGAAGCAAGCA
>NW_009962785.1:0-579 GCF_000747805.2 Chaetura pelagica | reverse complement strand
GCACTCACAAAACAAATTGTATTTATTTTTACATGAAAAGTGCCCAGAACTTAATTTTTGAAGAGAAAAGAAAATATTGATGTAAGTATACTCACACTGTAATAAACATAATCCTCATAAAGCAACATGGTTTTAAAGTTCTTGCCTCTCCCTTCTCTAGTAATTCTACATGTTTTCAATTCTTTCTAATTTCCCAGTACCTGAAAGTAGGAAGATGAGTTTTGTCACCAGAATATGAAATAAAATGTACAATGTTCTTTGTCACTAATAAGAATTTCCTAAAGTCTTAGATCTACCCTTTCAACACAGCTGAACAGAAACTCACCAAACTATGGTGGATCTATTCAGAACTAAAAGTCATCTATTCAGGAAATTAATGTTTGTTCCTACATGTACCCTGACACAACAGAGGTCAATGAATGTTTGATCTAATAACCAGTCATATCAAAAGTGGTTTAGATTAGCCCTTCTAGATATCAAGCAAGAACTACCCTCTATTATCTTGTCCTTTTAGAGATTCTCTAATAAAGTTATTTGTTGTTTGTTCAGGAGGTTTTTTGTTTGTTTGTTTGTTTGTTT
>NW_009962784.1:0-579 GCF_000747805.2 Chaetura pelagica | reverse complement strand
CACCATCACCATACCTAATCTGTTTTATTATTTATTTATACAGATAACTTGGACATCAGCACATTGCAGCAGAGCAGGAGGTATGCAACCTGCAGAGGTCCAGCAGGAGTCTATAGTCAGTTATCTCCCACTCAGCCACATAGCTGCACAGATTTATGACCTGTGGACTGGAATCAAATGGGGAGAGCAAGTTTACTTTGCTGAGCCAGATGCTCTGAAGGTATCTGTTGTGCATTGCACCTAAATAAGTTTCACTTCTTCCTCCTAGAAAAAATTGCAAGGAGAGAATATGACTTTTGAAGAGGTGCAGAAGGTGAAGATTGAGAGTCCGTTACTGTAAGAATTATGGAAAAAATAAAATCCATTGTGCTTGTTATCCAGTGCTCTAGACTTCAAATGTTTAACGCAGATCCAGAAGCTTCTATTAAGGCAGAAGAATATGCATGTAAAGCAAGATAAGTGTAAGCAATTTTTGGAGGGGAGGGAGGCCGCAGGAGCTAAACCACCTGTGTGTTCTTTCTTGTGTACATGCCTCCCCAGTGTGTCAGAGCTGGCACATGTTGGTGCATGTGTCTGAAG
>NW_009962783.1:0-579 GCF_000747805.2 Chaetura pelagica | reverse complement strand
AATCATAGAATGGTCTGGGTTGGAAGGGACCATCGACTTCAAACTGCCCTGCCATTTTCTTTCAGATGTTTTTGAAGAGCATTTTGCAACCTCTGTTCCCTTTACAGATGATGGGAGCATATTGGGTGGCAATCGCAGAAATGTTGATCAATGCATCTGAAAGGGATGGATAAAGCACTTTGGTATGAACATACAACTTAAAGAAGTTTCTGATCAACTTCACTATGGTCAATACTGATATCTACACCTTCCCTGATGTCCTTTAACCCTTCCTCCTTGCCATCTTCACAGTCTAATGCCACACTACTCTGAGACACACAAAAATAAAAAAAGAACAACTCTTCCTGGTTCCACCACTGCCTTTCCTCTTCTATCAAACTCATGGTTTTTGGTTTTGGTGGCTGAGTATAGAGCACTTTAGTAGCTACAAGACACCCATCCCTGCTGGAGCAATTTTTCATCATTCCTTTCTCAACAAAAGCAAGTATATGTCAAACAGCTGCCTTTAACAGAAAAAGAGAGAGAGCTTAAAACTTAGAATCATAAAGTATGCTGAGTTGGCAGGGACCCATCAGGATC
>NW_009962782.1:0-579 GCF_000747805.2 Chaetura pelagica | reverse complement strand
CCAAACCAGTCTGGGATTCTACAGACTAAGTGAAACCACAAGGATGAGTAAAGAACAGTGAGAATGAATGGGACACAGTTCAGGGCAGGACAGGGGAGAGGAGGAGCAACCACAGAAAGATTTTGGGAACAAAGAACCAGAAAACAGAAATAAAATAGAAGCAATAGGGAGAAAAGATGGAAGAGGAGCAACACCAGGAGACAGAAATAATCCAGGAAAGGAGCATCAGAGAGAACAGAAAAGTCACGTAGAACAAAAGCAGAGCACCCAGTCCTGTGATTTGAATGAAACTATGATCATTAACAGGGTTAATTAACCAAAACACACCCTTATCTGCCATTCTTAGAGAAGCCCTGACTTGGAAGCTGCACAGCAAACTCCAATTACCTGGCAGCTGTCAGGGAAGCTTTTAACACTGAAAAGTGAGCTGCCCTTCCCTCTTCAGTGAGGAGAGCTGCCTGGTGACAGCCCTTTTCAGCCAGCTGGTTTGTGAAGAAGAGCTCAGGGAGCTCTGATCTGGACTGGTAACCCCAGCTTTCTGCCAGGGAGACTCTGGGACCAAAACCTGAAGACAAACTG
>NW_009962781.1:0-578 GCF_000747805.2 Chaetura pelagica | reverse complement strand
TTTTTTACAGCATTTCTTTGCTTTTCTTGTAATACACCTAGAGCTGGTCCAGGATCATGCCTGTGGTAGCCTTTTCTGGTTGATTGTTTGATCAGACTATGGTTGATTCCCATAAGATATTTTTAGATAAATACGTAGCATGGGGCAAAAATTAACTTTAGCTTCCAGTGGTTTTGTGGTTTAAAGGTCATTTCTTAGCTGAAAGTCGAGAAAAGCCTTTCTCCTTTTTGCTGGGTAACTTGTGACTGTAGCTTGTGTTCAGTGACTGAGAGCACTGCCCTTGCAAGAGGTGTGTTACAAAAGGGTGAATCTTCTTATTTCAGGACAGAAAAGCAGTCTCTCCTGCAGAAAGGCTGTCATCTTCCTTCCCATCCCTATCTACCAATTTGAAAAGAAAGGGTTGAGCCACTTGTCTGCATCTTAAGTTCAGTACCTGTTTTGGTACCACAGTGAAACCCAGTTTCACATCATTGTTTGATTTTAAGATAGGGGTTTGAGGCTGAAAAGAGAGGTGGGGTTTCGAGGTTTATCCTTGTGTAGTTTGGCACCACGCTCTTGTGGGGAGTCTTTTTTTTTTT
>NW_009962780.1:0-579 GCF_000747805.2 Chaetura pelagica | reverse complement strand
AGATGACTGCTCATCATGAAAAGTGGTGCAAACTTTGGTAGGGCACAGAGGATACAGGAACTCCACTCCACTGAACAGGATGGGGAATGGCACTGCTGCAGTCTGATGATGGCTTTGGTGTTCCTCCTATTGTGTTTCTTTTCGTTGGTGGCGAGTGAAAAATTTGCACTTCAGGTACAAAGCACAGTACTAGCGATATTCAGTACGTTTTCAGTCCTATGTCACATTCTCAAAATCTTCTCCTTAATTTCTCAAAAGAAGTTGAAAAAATTCGGCATTTCAAGCACAGATCACATTGCTATATTGTCATTCTTAAGTTTTAAAATTACTACCTATCTATATGCTTCCCTGATAAAAGTCAAAATAGTTAAAAAAAAGTTAATTTCAGACAGTCACTGAACATTCACTGCACAATTAAATCCTGTCATGGGCAATTAACAGTTACCTCAAGCCGGCCTAGGTGAATACCACAGTGTTATGTTGCTTGGAGCAGCACCTACAGAACATAAACCTTCCTCCATCTGATCTTACAGAAGTTGACTGTCTGTATATACATTACAGAAATGTGAACGACACAAC
>NW_009962779.1:0-578 GCF_000747805.2 Chaetura pelagica | reverse complement strand
AAGCCACTAGGTTGGTTAGGCAGGACTTGCCTTTAGTAAGTCCATGCTATACTCAAAGTAATTCTTACAATCATTTAAATACATTGAAATTCTGGACTACAATCTTACAGCAGTGGATATAGTCTGTAACAGATTCTGAATGCATGGATTAAAGGAGAACTCTAAGGGGTGTGTGTTCTTGCTTAATCTAAGAAGTGAGATTCAGGTCAAGATTCATATACCTAGATATAAGAGTAACTCATATTCCTAAAATTTAGAAGTTGAAGAGCTTCACTCAGACACATAGATGTAGCTGTCTGGTACAATTTGAGATGACATAGGCCATCCAACATAACAGAGTCAAATTGGAAGGTATTGCAAAACAACTAGAATGTATTTGTGCCCCTTTCTGAGTAGCACCTGAAGCCAGACCACCTTTAGCATGTAAAGGCAAAGAAACTGATATCCACTACATTACAATGAGAACTTATGCATCTAATTCACATAGAGATTGTTGGGGCTCTTTAGCCTGGAGAGGTCTCTGAGGAAAACTTCCAGTGGCATTTTGGTACCTGAATGGGGCCTACAAGAAAGCTGGG
>NW_009962778.1:0-579 GCF_000747805.2 Chaetura pelagica | reverse complement strand
AAATCACATGATTAGTTTTTATATTGTGTGAAGTTAGTACAGCGGGATAATGTTACATAAACATTCTCACAGAGTACCCGTCAGTTGCACTTAGCTACTATATACATTTAATTTAAAGGCAAGTGAGCTGTTGTTTTCTGCCAGTGTTCAGTTCTAGTCTGTGTTCCACATGTCTATGTGAATGATTCATCTGGTAATTGTGTATGTTGCTTCAAACTGGGAATTAATAATTTGAAACTTCTTTTAAATAGTTCTGAATAAACAGAATAATTAGGCAGACCATCGTGCAGGTGGTGTGTGCAGGATTCCCAGCCTGGACTTGACTTTCCCATGGCCATCCAGTCCATCTCCCTGCATTATGCCTGAGCTTGTACATGAAAGTGTTTTTCTCCTGTGAAGAATTGGTGTCTGTGGTGTGTGCTGATCTTAGTGTAGTAGTATTTCTGAGAACTGCTTGTGAAGCTTCATGCTTTTGCATTTTAGTCAAATAATTACCTGTCTCAGAAATGATGGCATTGACACATACAACATCATCTAGATTGTGGAACCCCAGATACTTGGTGTGTTAGGTTTTTTCTG
>NW_009962777.1:0-579 GCF_000747805.2 Chaetura pelagica | reverse complement strand
GTAGAGGGGGAGAATCACTTTCCTTTGGCCTGCTGACCGTGTTTCTTTTGATGCAGCCCAGGATATGATTGATTTTCTGGAGCTGTCAATATGCTCTTGCAGTCATGTTGAGCTTCTCATCAACCAGCGTACCCAAGTTCTTTTCCTCAGGGCTTTTCTCAGTCAATTTCCATCTCAGCCTAATGATAATGACGTAAAAAAATGCTGCAAGCTATCAGAGGAGGGGATTAGATCTGGTGTTTGGGCTTTGTGGCATTGTTCTCTGCTGTCTAATTGGGTGGGGATACCAAATGTACTGTTTTCTTGGTGGAGACTTGTGGATTTCTTTTGTATCTGATAAGGATTGACTTACTTACTCTGCCTTTGGTTCAGTGAAGGCTAAGTATATTTACCCACTTGCTGCCCCCAGTATAATTTTCTTCTTGGAACATGCAAGGGCTTAGTATTTCTGGGAGCATCTCACTTGATTATGAGTATTTACTGAGTGCAATACTGACTGTGGGAAATGTGAAATGGATTCAAGACAGACTTAATGAAATAAGCAGGAGCTGAAAATGTGAAAAATAACAAAAAAAAAAA
>NW_009962776.1:0-579 GCF_000747805.2 Chaetura pelagica | reverse complement strand
TGTTTCCTGTTTGTTACAGTCATTTAAAGCCATGGAACAGGAGTGACTACTTAGTGTCTAACCAGCACCCATTGTGTTCTATTATCTCTACATGTTTATAATCAACTTTTCTTTGCATTGGGAAGAGAGACAGAAAAGCTGGAGCTGGTAACTTGCCTCCACACCTCACAGGCACTAGAACAGGGGAAGTGGTGTGGGCAAGGACTGCCCCTTTTGCAGGGACAGTCTCCACAGGACAGCATGTCCAGGTTGTATCTTGGTTCCCTATGGGTTCAGGAGATAATACCAGCAATGCTACTTTCCTGTAACTGATCGGTGTAAACTTAATAAATATCTAAGCAGTACTTGTACCTATGTTTTATGAATTGGATGGAGTTGAGCCTTGCTGCCTTGCATTCCTGATAACCTCTGCTCCTGTGTATGTAAGTGGTGCTTTTGTGACTCAAAACCAGATGGATCACAGGTGCACTTAGGTCAAAAACAGTAACAGGCTTTTTTCTGTACTGAAGGAATACAACTACATTCCTTGTCTGTGCCAACTGCCAAACTCACTTCTACCTCAGCATGAAGATCACAGTG
>NW_009962775.1:0-578 GCF_000747805.2 Chaetura pelagica | reverse complement strand
GGGGGGAAAGAAGATGGACCGTTCCCCACATTTCTTCATAGCAGAAAAGTTGACATTTAAGTCAATATATTTTACCTTACAGATTGAGTAGGCTGAGGATATGCTACCTACCAGGCTGATAGAGGGAACTCCTGACATGGTTACATTCAGCAGCATACCCAGCTCAGGGAGCAGAGGAAATGTGGGTCCCAAACTCCTCCCAGCCCCATAATCCACGTAGCCCTGCCCTGTTACGCTGCACTGCCAAAGGATCTTCTGCAGGGAAAACAAAGGATGTATGCATATTGTTGAGTGGCATGCTTCAGAAGGGACTACTGAAGCTGGTTCCCTGCATGCTCTGCCAGCTTCTTCCTTCTGTTTCTTATCTGAAGGACAGTTTCTGGTCAGGATACGTTGAGCTGTGTCACCTTTAATCCCATGCAGCATAGGCATAGTAATGGGGCAGCTGCTACTTTAAGCAGGGCACTTCAGGGCACTGAGAGTGTCCATTGTCAGGATCTGCTATTATCTAGTTATACTAATATATCAAAGGAGTTTCATCCACTCTCTTAATTCTCTGGCTTTGATGGATTTTTTTT
>NW_009962774.1:0-578 GCF_000747805.2 Chaetura pelagica | reverse complement strand
TTTTTTTTAAATTATTTTTGGAGTTGAACACTGTATTTAGCTCTAATGGGAAGTGATTGTACTTCAACATTTGAGGCAGCATAGGTAGTTAAATGTATCTATGCAGGAGCTAAGCCTACAGCTCAAATAAATGCACATAGAAAATTGCTGCTCAAAAGACATTGCAACCATACCTATCCTATACCTGCAGGAATGAAGTAGATTGGAGTAAACAGTCTATTCCTGTACTTTGGTGGTGGCATGGGAGTGCACAGAAAGAAAATGGACATGAGCCTCCTTGGTGAGGAGCAACAACAAAGGAGTATATAATAATGTGAGGGAGGAGAAGTAGGGGAAATCAAGTTTTGTGTGTGTACTCTATAGAGCTGAAGCTTTGGGCGATGCAGCAGTGGCATAACCACTTAGTTCTCACGGAATTCAGCTCCTGTTTATTGTGGGCTTAAAATGTCTCTGTTTTCTATGATGAGAAGATTGTCTTCTCTCTATGTTGGTGTTGCTCCACTTTCTTCTTCACTGCCTTAACTCAGTACTCTTCGAATGGAGTATACCATTATACAAGATCAAGGCTATGAAGTCTT
>NW_009962773.1:0-578 GCF_000747805.2 Chaetura pelagica | reverse complement strand
AAAAAAACATTGTTAAACAATGCTATGAGTTCTCTCAGCACAGAAGTCTTTCAAGACTTGGCATTGCCAAAACAGAGAAAAGGCCAATAGGAAAAGAAATCAAAACCGCAAAAAACCCCACCCAAAACCCCAAAATCCCCAAACAAAACAACAGCAAAACCTCCAAAAAACCCAAACAAAAACCACAGTGTCACACACAAGTATAACATTTAACAAACCTCTTTCACATACAATTGCAAGTACCTTACTCACTTATTTTCTCTACATACCATGTGCTCATAGTTTAGAGAGCCATCATTCTACTTTCTTCCTCTGGACTGTGAGGACCATAAACTTCTGATTTTACAGTGTGCTGAACTGTTCCTCTAACTCAGGTCCAAGCAGAAAAGTTGGAACCCACTTGTTATGAACTTAACTAAGGAAGGCTGAAAGGCATATAAATTCCTTTCACCTTTTAGACTTACAGAAAATAAGCCTTACTGACACATCACCTTACCAAGCTATTGAAGGGGAGTTTTCATGGGTGTGGTAAGAGGTGCTTAATTGTCATGCAATACAAAAAATGAGAAGCAAATGGG
>NW_009962772.1:0-572 GCF_000747805.2 Chaetura pelagica | reverse complement strand
TTTTGCCCCAGATGTGGTGAGTTATACCCAAATATACCTTGGGTGGCTGCTCTTCTCCTGGGGATGGGCATTTAGGATCACCTTCCCTGCTACCAGAAGACCAGGGAGATGAGCTTCAAGGCACTGGACGTCACCACTGATCTCATCCCACGTTTAGACAGGATGGGCTGTTGGAAGATGTTCCTTGGGCACAGAAATATTCCTTGGGCACAGAAATGTTCCTTGGGTGCAGATGTTCCTCAGGTACTTGGAAGGCTCTTCCCTTCACCCTTTCTCCCCAGATTTTTTCCATGGATGAGGCAGATGACCAAGGGATGGATCCCTTTATTTTCCATGCAAAGAGCAGGGGCTGAGGGATCCATGTCTCTCCAATGGGGCTCATCCACCATGGTCCAGGGTCCTTGGGAACACTTGGGTCCTTGGGAACACCTGGACCATCTCCACCAAGGTCCCTGCAGAGGTGGAACTGATGGCTGAGCGAGTCCATCCCACTGGATGCCTGTTGGGATGCAGGGAGGGCAAAGCCTGGGGATGGAGACAATGACTTGGATAGGTTGGGCTGATGTCAATGG
>NW_009962771.1:0-578 GCF_000747805.2 Chaetura pelagica | reverse complement strand
CCACAGCCTCTCTGAGCTGTCTTGTCTAGTATTTATTCATCCTTCCAATGAAAAAAAAAGTATCTATTTCACCAACCAAAATCTTCCAAGCTGCAGTTTGTGACGGTAGCCCCTCACTATGGTGTCTGTTACAACTGAGAAGAATTTGGTCCTCTTATCTGTGTAACTACTCTTCAAGCAATTGTAAATGAAATAAATAAATAAAGTAAATAAAGCAACTCTCTCAGTTGCATATTCATTAATAAATTTGAAAACTTGTATATCAAAATATACCAGACCACAGCTGTTGAGGTACCGGCCACATTCATATGAGCCTTTCTGAGTCTCCCAGCTGAGATTCACAGAATCATCATAGAATCGTAGAATGGTTTGGGTTGCAAGAGACCCTCAAGATCATCCAGTTCCAACCGTCCTGCCATGGGCAGGGACACTTTCTACTAGACCAGTTTGTTCAAAGCAGCATACAATCTGGCCTTCCATGCTTCCAGGGAGGGGACATTCTCAACATCCCTGAGAAAGCTGTTCCAGGGTCTCAATACCATCATAATGAAGAATTTCTTCCTGATGTCTAATCTAAA
>NW_009962770.1:0-577 GCF_000747805.2 Chaetura pelagica | reverse complement strand
CAACCTGTTCCAGTGCTTCACCACCCTCTTTCTAAAGAACTTCCTCATGTCAAACTAGAGCAGGGTAGATTTAGATTAAAGACCATTGGCCTTTCTCCTATCACTTCATGCCCTTGTAAACAGTCCCTCCCCTTCTTCACCAGCTCCTCAGGCTTGAGGTGCAATAGTGCAGAGAGCCTGTGATTTCACTGATGCTGGGTGTTGTGCAAGGGGTTCTGGGCTAGCAGGTACTTTTCTTACAGCCAGTAGAGAGGCAAATAAGTCTTCCTGTGCAGTTTGAGAGGTGCCTGGTCTTCCTGAGAAGTTGCATGCTGAGCCTTCCCTCTAGGCATTTGATCATGTCCTTTATGGCTTTGCAATTTGATTTTCTAAGGCCTGTGCTCAGAGTAGAACTAGAAACGTCTCTTAAGAGGAATCCTTCTCTTTGGTTTAGTGCTGTGGGGACCTTAGAAACCTCCTGCACTGCTGAATACCAGTGCAAATGATAAGTCAGGTCAAACTGACCACGTTTGGTTTTGAAATGCATCTTTAAAACTGGGACAACCCCACAATATCCTGAAGCCTTGAGACAGAATCA
>NW_009962769.1:0-578 GCF_000747805.2 Chaetura pelagica | reverse complement strand
TGACCTGCTGGGCATCTATTTAAACAAAGCAACTCATGATTCCAAAATGATAGGAATGGACTGGATAAAAAAAAATAATAATAAAGAAAGAGATCAAGCATATTATTTTTCCCAACTCAAATCCCTTGGTGAATGTGCCAAGACCTACTTTCAGCTCCTCTCTCTTTATTTGAATAAGTAGAAGGTTTGAAACACAAAGTTTTCCTTGGCAAACACATATTGGCAGCAGAACTGCATTGGTTAAATATACCCAGCTCAGACAAATGGAAAAGACTGTTCCTAATTACAAATGCTCATATTTTTCTATTCTGTGATTTCTGATGTTGCCTGGGCCAGAGGTTTAACTGAGGGAGAGGGGAAAAGGGGCAGGGGGAAACCAGACCCGCAGCTTTGCCAACATCTGATTGACATCTCTGAGCTCCTCGGCACCGCTGGTGCCTCAGGGGCCTCAGGCTCCATCTCCCATGGCATTTTCAGGGCTTGGATCATTTCAGGTTACTCATGGCCAGTCCAAAAACCAAGTTTTGGATCCCACTTTTGTGCCAGGCGGGGCAATTCCCACATAAGCAGAGCCCTCA
>NW_009962768.1:0-578 GCF_000747805.2 Chaetura pelagica | reverse complement strand
TCTTTTTTCATTAAGCTGTGGAAAAAATATACCAAAATGTGGCTGAAGCAGATGAATTGAAATGTCCCTAAGCCCTCCTCAGTGCACAGAGCCTTCTCACCAACGTGTGAGGGGGGAAATCTGTGTCATTGTAATTGTTTTCCAGTAAGGCTGTGAGACTTAATTGGGAACAGCAGACAAAATGGGCCCCTTCATTGTTGCATCCAAGTCCTTGGAGGTGAGGATGGCCACACTAAGGGCTTGCTTAGAAGGAGCATCTCTGTTCCCCCCTGTGCAAGCCATGAAATGCTGACAAAGTTAAGGAGCAGTTGGTGCTTCATTCCCTAATTTGAAAAATTCCAGAGCTCAGTCTGTGAAACTTCAGCTCTGCCTCCTGTTGCATATGGATCGTGTAACCAAAAGCTGCTCTTCTCTGCCAGCCTGACCCTGTGTGTGAACCAGCTGCCTTGAAGGCAAGTCAGGGCTGTTGGTGCCTCTCCCAGCACTCTGTGTGTGCGTGTCCAGGGAGAGAGGGCAGTTTTGTGCTGAAGGAGGCTGCTCCTGCCTGAGGCACATCTCTCCAGAGTGCTCTGCCAGCC
>NW_009962767.1:0-577 GCF_000747805.2 Chaetura pelagica | reverse complement strand
TTCAGGCACTGGAAGCTGCTCTCAGGTCTCTGCAGGTACTTCAAGCTGCTCCAAGGTCTCCTCTCCAGGTCTCTCACCCCATCAGATCTTCCAGCCCTTCACCCACCCTGGATGAGCCTCCCCAAGTCCCTTTAGAAGTGGACAACCCAGAGTTGGCCACAACCCCCTAGAGATGTCACCAGAGCCTCCCCCAAGGTTCCTGAGCCCACCTGGGGGTCTGGGTTGGGGTCGTTCCAGCGGGGGTTGAGGAGCTTCACGCGGGTGCTGAGGGTGGAGCTGAGCGCGTAGCGGGGGGGCCCCTCGGCCGGGGGGATCCCGTTGTCCAGGGCATCCACCTCCTCCACAAAGTTCTCATAGAGCTGGGAACACAGTTGGGGGTTGAGGGGGGACACAGACACACAACTTGAGGGGGGTCTACCCGGCCAGGAGCACAAGCACACACCAGTAAATGGGAGTAAGTGGGAGTAACTGGGAGTAACTGGGCTCGTTCTCCATGTGGTGGCCCCAGGGGGGGTTGGTGATGGTGGTGGAGCCCAGAAACCCCCTGAGGACAAGCAGAGGTTGTGGGGAGAAGGGC
>NW_009962766.1:0-577 GCF_000747805.2 Chaetura pelagica | reverse complement strand
AGGCAAGGCTCACCCTCTTCTGCAAGAGCTGTCTCCGGATGTGCTTGGATGCACTAGACCAGATTTTGCAGATTTCTGGAAAGCAAAGACATGCCATGCTTTGAGTCAGCCATGCCCAGCAACCCAGCACCCACCTACCCACAGAGGTGACAGTGGAGGGCACTCCAGTTCCCCCTTGCCATGAGCTAGGCTGTTCTTGACCACCTCCAAGAACCCAGCTGTGTGCCCAGGATGGACCTGGGAAGGAAGTCAGGCACTGGTGGTGCTCTGGGGAAGGGGATCCCACCCTTTGACACAGGTATCGGCCATAGCCCTGGGCTACCAAAGCCCTGAGCCCCAGGGCACCAGCAGAGAGGGCTCCTGTTGCAGCCACAGATCTCATCCCCAAGACCCTGCCCCAGCCCCAGCCTCAGGGTTTCCACAGTTCATCTCCACTTCCTCGTGGCTCTGATATCACTCCTTTCCAGAGCCTTACTGTAGGTGATGAAGCCCTTGAGGGTTTGGAGCTTCTCAAGTACTGCCTCATCTTTGCCCCCTGCTTTTCAGTGGCTTCCAAAGAGGTGCTGGTCCTGCTACA
>NW_009962765.1:0-577 GCF_000747805.2 Chaetura pelagica | reverse complement strand
CTCTACCAGGGAAAATGTAATGGTAAGTAATTTTTGGACATAACCACAAAAGAATATCATGTGATTCATCTAATGAATATTTCATGCTAAATACATAAATAGCCTTAAAAGCAGGGACCAGAAATTAATAACTTCTTTCCAGTAAGTGCCCTCACTAAGGGGTCACCAAATCTTGTTCTTTAAAACAGTTTTTGATCCTATAAATCCTGAACTATTTCCAACACAGTGTCAAGATTTCAATAGGAGTATGTAGGTCAGGGTATTGCCCCAGGCTGCTGAAAATATGGAGCTGTCACTGAAAGGAAATTGAACATGGGAAAGTGCTATAAAAAAGGATGGGAAGAAGCATTGTCATGTTCTCTTTCTTCTCATACAGTTTAAAAGAGTAACTCCTAAGTGCACTTTGAGTGGTTTTGTCCTTCTGTCTGTCTTGAAGAGAGGAGTGGTCAGGGCTGCAATGCTGAAGCAAATTTTCTAAACCCCAAAGTTCTGCTGAAAAAAATACCTGTCACCAAACTCAGGGTTTGAGTTTACAGCTACTCTTTCACCTCTAGGATCAGTTGCAATTTTCATCTTC
>NW_009962764.1:0-577 GCF_000747805.2 Chaetura pelagica | reverse complement strand
ATTACTGACCAGGCAAGAATCCCACCCATGGAACATCTTTTCAGGCACAGGGTGGTCTCTCTAAATTTTATACTAAAGTAGAACATGAGCAATAAATGTTTTCAGTGGGAGGCTGAAGGCCTCTTCTGGAGCTGTTTGGAGCAACCAGTGCTTCACTGAACTGCACAAACTGATCCCAGTTCAGCATCTTGTTCCCACAACTGGTTTTGCCCTGGCACCAATGTCAATCCTGGCACGTCATGAGTGGCTCCAGTAACCTCTGGTGCTCAGCATCTGTCCCCTGCAAACCACAGCCTGTTCCTAGCACTGCAACACACCTGTCTGGAGTACCATCCAAAGGGAGGGTGCAGAGCTTGCTGGTACAGGATCCGTGGCCTCTGCTGGTAGGGACCCTGGGAAGCACATGTAAGGCACGAGTTTTGAAACAGTCTGAGTTGGTCCAGTAATTGCTTCAGTGTTTCAGGGAAATGTTATGCTCAAAGAAACCAGGTTGTGAGAAATGTATTTTTTAGCTTTGGCCAAAATCTTTATCTGCTGAGACCTCTGAGTCCCTAGGATGAGCTGAGACCTGGCAGAG
>NW_009962763.1:0-577 GCF_000747805.2 Chaetura pelagica | reverse complement strand
AATACAGTAACATTCACTGTTTCTTTCTCTAGCAGCTGATCTGTGTAGGAGATAATTTACTCATTGCTTGGACTCAAAAAGCAGAAGAAACCACATTCCCCTGGTCTCTCTTCCTGCTTCTCACAGGCTGATATATCACACCTAAATACCTTCAGAGAAGCCTGAAAACTTGAGATGTCCTGTTGGGCAAGATCCCTGCTGTGGCAGGAAATATGTAGGGAAGCCATCCTGCCTATCCTTTGGCATGGGGAGTCAGATGATGTGCAAACATTTTAGTGGGCTATTCTCTGCCCTGTGGGGACTTACCCTGAAAAGTGAGTGTGAAATGTGATGGCCACAAGTGTTAAGTGGGAAGCATAAATGAGGCCACGATGAGTCAGGTTTCAGGCATCTGCCAAGATGAACCCAATAATCCCCAATTTGTCTTTTGACAGCCCTTCTCATCTGTAGCTCTTTTAGCCATTTCCCAAGGAGGCAAGTGTCACTCTTGACTTTGATGAAACCTGAAAAGATGGAGCCATTTATTTGTCCCTCACCAAGGCAATGACTAGAACTTTGCTGGGAATAAAAAAAAAAA
>NW_009962762.1:0-577 GCF_000747805.2 Chaetura pelagica | reverse complement strand
GGTTTCCCGAGTTTAGGGCCGTCAGAGGATTGAGGAAAAGCGTCGGTCGTGCCGTTGGTTTTCTTTCGGTATAGACACACCTCTCCTGCTTGCCCGTGCGGAGAGGTTGGCTGCTTCTGAAGGATCTGAAGTGATTTCAGTGTTGGCTGATGATCTGGGGGACAATACAGGAATGTTCCTTTTTGCTTTGCCTCCAGTGTATACTTTCCTTTCAGAAGTTTCTATATGTTTTTTACTCTTTGCTCTCTGTACCCACAAACCAGTATTTCATTTCATCTACCAGTGCTGAACCTTGTAATACCCCAGTGAATGCCTTGGTTTAACAGGGAGTCTTGACAGGTGTTTTTGATGCTGATTGTTATTGCAAATGATGCCTTTGTGCACACAGGTGCATGAAATATCATCATGTTTCCCTCCACCTGTTTGGTGGAGCTGCAAACCAGATGCATTTCTGCAAGTCTGGGTAAGGACATGTACAATTCTGTTTTCCTATGTGGGGTTGGTACTTAGTCTGTGTCTCCCTCGTGCTGAGACAAAGCCCCTGGTCCAGTGAGAGGTGTCCCTGCTCATGGCAGGG
>NW_009962761.1:0-577 GCF_000747805.2 Chaetura pelagica | reverse complement strand
CTACTTGCCATGGACCATTTCCCTTCCTACTTGGAGAAGATGAAACAAGAGAACTCCATCAATTAGGAGATGTTCAATCCTGCATGGAATGTTTCCAGCTTGTTGTTTTAGGCCAGCTCTTCCAATGCTGTTTTGTGGCTGGATGAGATTCAGGTGGTGGGGGTTTTTTTTGGTGTGGGAAAGATTAAAGACTTAAGCTGTTGTCATTGCCTTCATGCTCTTCTTGCTGCTTCACACTGGGGTTCCTGCTGGAGTGGTGGCATCTGCTGAGATGTTCTCCCTGCTTTCACCAGGTCAGGCATCAAAGAGCTGTGGTTGCTTTCCAGGTGCAGCTGCTGCTGAGTTGGGGTTGGAAAGAAGATCCTGGGCCTGTTTTCCACTGGAGATGGGAGGATTTCCCCAGGTTTGAGGGCAGGAAAAAGAAACAAAACCACAAAAGCTTGAAGGAAGCAAAAAACTGGATGTAGTTGGAGTCTCTTCCTGGAGGAAAATGGCAGTTTTTAGAATGACAGTGTTTCTGGTTGGAAAAGACCTTCAAAGATCACTAAGTCCAACTGTTCCCCCAGCCCTGCCCAGG
>NW_009962760.1:0-577 GCF_000747805.2 Chaetura pelagica | reverse complement strand
GTTCCTTGTGCCGACGTTCCTCCTCCTCCTGGAAAGTCAAACAAGACAATTCTTCACCTTCCATTGTACAGGAACAGGCTCCAGATGAAAGGAGCAGGAACACTTCATTTGACCCAAGTCTCCAGCACCTATTCCCACAGCAGGGAAACAACTCGGTGACAGTCCCAGTGCTCCCAAGGGAGAGACAACATCCCTCCAGCTGTTTCAGCTCTGGCCTTTCCCTGCCCACCACATACCCCAAATGGCCTGGTGGCCACCACGCCCTGGATCTCTGAAAGTTAAATATTTGCTGATCCACAAATTAAGGTCTTTAGTAAGAATCTGCCCAGAACTGCAGCAGTGTGGGTCCCAGCCACCACTGCCAGCTGCAGGGGGAAGCACAATCCTGCAGGGACCTCTGAGCACAAAGCCTCTGCTGCACCAACTGCCCCTCAGGTGGCTCCTATAAAGCCCATGGCAGAGAGTGGCCATCCTGGCTGCAGGCAGGAGAGGATGGGCTCCAGCCCAGACCTGCTGCAGAGATTTTTGCTTCCAGGCCTCTTTGTTGTGCCTGCGCCGGGCCTCTGCTTCTTCCATC
>NW_009962759.1:0-577 GCF_000747805.2 Chaetura pelagica | reverse complement strand
CTGTAGCCTTGTTGTAGAAGGCCACCAAATTTTTTATGGTTCAAAGCCTGTAAATGCTGTACATGCTTAACTTTACCTTCTTGAACAGTTTCAGTGATTTTAGCAAAATAGTGAGTTAAATAAAGCCCACATCGAAGTGCTTGCTGGATCAGAACATAATTCAAATTCCCTTGTAGCCTATGGAAACTTTCTCACAGAATTCGATACACTCCAGCCATCCCACCACCTTCAACTGTACAAAATGCCTATTATGTATCCATCAAAGTTACTGCAAACTGTGTTCTTTCAGTCAGGATAAATCAGGATGGGTGAACTGAAAGGAAAACAGGAAAGCCAATTCCTTGCAGAAATCATCAGGTTCATGTCTAGGAGTCAGAAATTATCTTATACACTTAGGGAACAGCAATGGCATTTCAAATCTTAATTTTTAGTTTTCCATCAGTCATCTTTCAAATAAACAGAATACTCCCAGTAAGAGCTACCTATAGGGAATACATTGGCTGGATAACTCTGCTGCTCCTCTTCCCACCTGAGCTTTCAGCCATAGTGCCGGCTCGCAGGAAGTCATGCAAGTACA
>NW_009962758.1:0-577 GCF_000747805.2 Chaetura pelagica | reverse complement strand
AAGAGTGGCATTGCTTTGAAAAAAAGGAAAGGTGGGTACTGAGAAGCACGAGAAGAGACTGGAATTTAGATAAATGGGTGGAAAATGTAGAACCAGGGTAGAGAAAAAGATGCAAATAACCCAACTTCCTTCTTTCTTCCCTTACCTATGTGTATATATTTATTGCTTAGTCAGTAAAGACCTTGCACTTTTTGAGGTAAAACGATTGCCATGCTGGAATTGTAATTTCCGGAAGGCAGTCACCCTGGGAGTAACACTACAACCCCAGACCTTTTTAATATGCAAGGACTGAACTGTGTTGCATGAATTGAGCCCTTTCTGAAGATCAGTGTTTTCAATACTTGTCCCAGAGTACAGCTTGACTAGCTAAATGGGGAGTAGGATAAGTGATTGTTTTACCAGAACTCCGTTTTAATATCTCACAGATATCCTGAACAGTTTGAGAAGACTGTCTTTCCACTTTCCATTATTGGAAATTTTTTACAGCAGTGATTAAAAATGTATATGAATTTATTGCTTTACTCCCAAACAACTGCTTTTCTGTGTAGGTTAGCTGGTTCAGAATGAGAAAAAAAAA
>NW_009962757.1:0-577 GCF_000747805.2 Chaetura pelagica | reverse complement strand
TGAATTTATGAATTCTATAATAAAAAATGTTAATAGAGAAGGAGCTAATTGAAAGGAGTGAAAATCCCTTTAACAAGAGTGAAAATTTTGAAATGTCATCTTGAAGACAGCAAGAGAATCAATTTGGGAAACTGCAGGTTTGCATTGAAAGGAAAATCCTGGTGTTTTACTTGGATGCATTAGGAGTTAATTGTTCTATGCACCATTCATATGGAGAGAAGACTTTTGGGACAGAGATCGTCCTAGAACCTACTCTTTTCACTATGGCAGTTAAGAGTAACTGAAGATGCATTAATTCCAGACACACAAGTATGGGGAAGAAATAGGGAAGAGAAGCCTTTTTTATTAGTTGCTTCCACAATACCAACAACTGTCTCACCAGTCCAGGGCAGTGCTCCAGTGATGTGGAATACAGATGTCTGTTCAGGGTCACAGCAGAGGTGGTCTTGGGGACAACACTGATGCAGGGGGTGCTTAGAAGGGAGGGTGAGGACAGAGCAAGCAATAGCAAGATCTTCCCAAAGCTCTCTGAGGTTCCAGTTGTCAGTCTGCAACTTTTGATGGAAATGCTGGTATG
>NW_009962756.1:0-577 GCF_000747805.2 Chaetura pelagica | reverse complement strand
AAAAAAAAAGGGAGTGGATGCTACCCCTTCTGCATGCTATTAGTGTGTATGTACCATTGCTTGTGAACCCCAGTCCTTATGCTTGTCTTTGCCTTTACATGGGTATGTTTATGTTTAAAGCTAATTAACAGGTCTGAAATGTTATTATAAACACTAATGTTATTTGAACCTAGAAATGAAGTTCAAGTTATTTTGCTCTAACCTTTTTTTCCTCCCCTACTATCTGCAGAAGGTAATGCTGGGGACTATCAAAAGATCTGAGCATTGGCTTAACTCTTCTTCCATAGTGGCCTACAGTGTTTTAGATATTGCCAGTTCTGATTGCAGCCTGGCTATGTAAAGCCTTCTTTCCACTTTGGAATAAATCATTTGATAATTTGACTCTGTGACCCAGAACATCTCCTGGAGCCCTGTGTCTTCAAGCATTAGGAAAGACCAAATCATGTTCAGACAGGACTGTAGTGAACTGTTGTCGTGGTTTAAAGCCACCTGGCAACTAAGCACCAGGCAGACTCTTGCTTGCTCTCCCCTGGTGTGACAGGGGAAAGAATTGGAAGAGTAAAAGTGAGAAAACTCA
>NW_009962755.1:0-576 GCF_000747805.2 Chaetura pelagica | reverse complement strand
GTGGGTTGAATTCTCACTGATTCCTCAACTTGAATTGAATCCCTTCAATTTTGTTAATCGATCCTGAATATTCTCGTGTGTTCCCGTCCATTTAAATAAGCCGTGGTTAACTTGGTTAAATCATGGTTTCATGTTTTCCTTTTGGTCCAGAGAGGTGGTAATTAGTGGGGCTCTAACACTTGGGTACCCAGCGCATCCACTTGCCCCACCTTTGGCAGCCCCGCTGGGCCTGTGGTGCCGGGGGTCCCTGCCCGGGAGGCGTGGGCCGGCGCTGGGGTGACCTGCTCCGCAGCCCCAGCAGACGCCCAGGAGCAGCACGGCGATCCTGGTGCTCATACAGCTCAGGCTGCAGCTGCTCGGGGCCACCTCTGTCAGGGCCTGTGCTCCCCCAGGTGTCTCACTGGAGAGGGATAAAGCACGATGAGAAAAAGTCAGGGAAAAAGAATGGTTGTGAAACACCCGTCAGAGTTTCTGAATAAGGAGAGATTTAAATAGATTCTGACTCCTTAGCTTTTAAAATAATGGCTGAAGAGATACAGAGTGGAACAATTTAGGGTTGTGAATGGTGCTGGGAAA
>NW_009962754.1:0-576 GCF_000747805.2 Chaetura pelagica | reverse complement strand
AATTATTCACCAAAAGAGTAGTCAGGCACTGAAACGGGATGCCCAGACAGGTGGTGGAGTCTATCAAAAAAACCATGAGCTATCTACCATGAGCTAGCTACCTAGAGTTATCAAAAAAACCATGTAGACTTGGCACTTCAGGATGTCCTCTAGTGAGAATAGTGGGTGTCTTGTATCTATGTGCTTAGATATTTTTTCCTCCTCCGTGGTGGAGTCCCCTCTTTGGGCTCAGTGATCTTAGAAGTCTTCTCCAACCATGTGGTTGTGATTCTATAAATGCTTGCTGTAGAAATCTTAATTTGCATGTTGCAGATCATCTTGATCTAGTTCCATACTGTTTGGTTTTATTGCTCTTTTCTTTTATTGTGTCTTGTTCTATCCAAAGCAGCGTAAATCAAACAGAGGGAAAATCATTTTTCCTTCTAACAGAAAGCAAAGAAAAAATTATTTTAGAGTAAACCAAAAGTATTTCCTTGGCTTAACTACCAGATCAAGGCTTTATCATTCTCCTAGTTTTGTTTTAGATTTCCTACATATATAATTTGCACTGGATACACACAAGCTTTTAGAAGCTGA
>NW_009962753.1:0-576 GCF_000747805.2 Chaetura pelagica | reverse complement strand
ATCATCTCTGAGCTGTGCTGCCCTGAGCCTGGCAGTTGTATTTATGGTGTACTCTGAAACTGTGTGGCTCTTCCTGCCATGCTTGGAGAATTTTGCCTGCTCCAGCTGAGAGGTGCAAATCCCTGTGGGTATTATCATTACTTCAGGCATACAGAGGGAAATGTGGAAGATAAAAAGAGCTGGGAAGCACTAGGCACACTCTTCTTCCTTGTTGCATCCTCATTTGAAAACAGAAACACCCTTCTCTGTCCCACTTAAAATTAGGGGAAAAAACCAGAACTCTTTAAATAGTCAGATTGGAGATGTCTGTCTGACAGCTCTGATGCTCCGTGGGGAAGATGTGCCCTGGGTACATTATAGACTTCTTACCTCCCTTTGAATAGATTTGGACTTTTCTGACTTCAGCCCTAAACACTCTCTCCTCCCCGAGTTTCAGATGCTCAACTCACACGGCCACCCTCACTCAGTCTTATTGATCTGGCATCTAACCCATGGAGATGCCTTTAAAAACACCAAAGCTGAGCAGTATTATCCTCCAAGTACTTTTCCCTTCAGAAATGAGTCTGTGGAAATGCA
>NW_009962752.1:0-576 GCF_000747805.2 Chaetura pelagica | reverse complement strand
TAGTGTTTGTTCACATTTGAAAATCTTTCAACATACCTATCACCATTGTTGGAAAACTGAATGCTATCAACTTTGTCCTGTAAGAAAAAGTACAGTTTGTTAGAAATTCTAATTTGAAATAGGAAATATGGTTTTGACAAATCTGAGCTTAGTAAAACATGAAACAATGTATATTTTTTAATACCATGCATATTGTATAATTACTAACAGTTTTAACTGTAAGATGAACCAAGTCCAACAAATACTTATTAGAATTCACTGTTAATGCATTTAAAACGGAAGTTTTAAATAATAATATGAATATGAAGGACTGACAGATTAAATAACTGTCCATTAATAATATGGCAGTCAATTAACTCCTACTTGAATATATATTTCCACTACCCTAAGCCAACTACAATCTAGAGGAATCTGTTGTTCCTGCTCCTACTTACCCCGTCTTTAAAGAAACATACAGTTATTAAATTTAATCACAACAAGAACTACAGGACAAGTAGACAGCACACTCAGATCAGTTTATCTTCAGAGCTGAAAGTCTCCCCTACATACAAAATATGTATTGATCAAACCTTATCA
>NW_009962751.1:0-576 GCF_000747805.2 Chaetura pelagica | reverse complement strand
TAAAACCATTACCCCTGGTCCTATCACTACCTTCTCTCCTGTCTCATAGCTGTGGCTTTGTGGAAACCATCCCATGGCAGCTTGGACTCTGGTGCCTGCTGAATACATTGAGCCTGGGCAGAGCAGGACATTCCCTGAGTATCCTGTCCTCATCCTTCCTAACATATCAGTGATTTTCAAAATGAGATATATGCTGTTAGCTTGTGGTTTTAGTGTTTTCTGCACTTGTTAGTGTTTCAGTATGTATTTTAAATATGCACAAGTATGAACATATGCACACACACAAATGAGTGCATGATCTTCGAACTGACTTTTGATAGCTAGCTAATCCAATAGCTTTCTGCAATGAAATAACTGGCTTGGGGAAGGAGAGGAGAGCAGTGGGTGTTGCTCATCTCAACTGTAGTAAGACTTGGCACTGTCTTCCAGAAGATTCCACTATCTTCCAGAGGGCTTACAGGAAAGCTGGGGAGGGGCTGTTTACATGATAGGACAAGTAGCAATGGCCTTAAACCAGAGCAGGGGAGATTTAGATTGGACATTAGGGAGAAGTTCTTTACCATGAGGGTGGTGAAG
>NW_009962750.1:0-576 GCF_000747805.2 Chaetura pelagica | reverse complement strand
CATGGCCAGGGGATGTGTATGACGAGGGTCATGTGAAATGAAGTGACACAGCCCTCTTGGGGACACACCTGGCCAGGGGTGGCATGTCCTTTGGGGACACACAGCTGGGGGATGCATCCCTCCCCCCCTGGGAGGGGGCACACACAGGCAGGGGACATGTCCCTGCAGACTGGGGGACACATCTGGCTTTTTTGGAGGGACATGCTGCCAGCAGATATGTCCCCTGGGGGAGCGTGCAGGGCCAGGGGACACAGCATTTTGGGGGCCCCCACCCTGGGGGCTCAGCCTTCCTGCACCCACCCCGGTGCCCCCTCCGGGGGTGCTTGTGCAGGGGGGCTCCTGCACTCCCGTGTCTCCCCAGCGCTGCACCGGGTCCTGTCCCTCTGGGGCTGCCCCTGCTACATCCAAAGCCCTTGTCCAGCAACTGGCAACCAGTTTGGAATGGGTAACTCCCAGTTTGGGGTCTCCCCACCTATGGGAGGGACCATCCTGGTGACCACGGGGGTCAAGGTAGGAGGACGAGAGGCTTTCAGGAGGTTCCTGGCAAGCCCCGTGTCCCCAGAGCCACCATGGGCT
>NW_009962749.1:0-576 GCF_000747805.2 Chaetura pelagica | reverse complement strand
TCTTCCTAATGTCTAACCTAAATCTATCCTCCCTCTCTTCATCCTATCACTACATGTTACATCCCTCAAGCAAAATCTAGGCTTAATTTTCAGGATTTATGCAAATGAATATCACCAGTGTCCAGAACTACCCATCAAGCACCTGTGGTGATGCAGTGTGATATACCCCAGATGAAACCCTGACCCAACTAGAATATATATCTTCTGATACCTGAGATAACTTGTTTAGCACTACCTTTGGTATCTCTCCATGAACCAGCATTATACAAAAAAACAACAAACATATCTGAAGTTCTTAATTTATCTGTCCCTTAAATACAACTGGAATTAAATCAACACTTTCCAAAATTATGAATTCCCAGGTCAAACCAATTATCTAGGTTCCTAAATGTACATTTACTTTCCTGAGTTTGGTAAATCAAGGTGTAGTGAACAACTGCTGTGTTAGTCCTTACCTCAGTTATATTACAGGGAAAAAACCTGTAATTAGCCTAATTAGAACTAATTAGGAATTAGTTCTAGACTTCTAGAAGAGAAGAGGAGTTGGGTTTTTTTGTTGGTTTTTTTTGTTTGTTT
>NW_009962748.1:0-576 GCF_000747805.2 Chaetura pelagica | reverse complement strand
TATTTTTTTTTTAATCTGGGTTAATTCTTGTTTCTTATGCTTAATTTTATCTTTTGATCAGATGGAAAGATAGCTGTTTCTAAAGTCTTTATGTTCTACTGAGTGGGAAAGAGACACTTGCAAATGCAGCCTGAGAGACTGTATTTTCATTTTCCAGAAATAGGCATGGGGCTAGCACTCAAGACAGAATTTTGTGTATTTTTGAAACAAGCAGCACTTTGGACCTTTGCAGAATGATAAGCAGATGGCAGAAGGACACCCACTCTAAATCCAAAATGATACAGGAAGGGAGACCAGTAGTGTTCTCTTTTATTTAGGATTTTTCAAACTTTGCAGTCACTCACTAACTTCAGAAATGAGTTTTCCATGATATTGTTACAAAGATTATGACTCAGTTAAAGCTCTGAAACACAAAAAGGTTTGCTGCAAAACCTCCTTTTGATGGTGATGTTCATAACAATTGAGATATACAGCTACCTAATGGGAGGGTAGACGAAAGATGGAGCCAGACTCTTCTTACTCTTGTAAAGAGGTCAGTGCTAGTATCTTCTCACAGGTAACTGGTGACAGAACAAG
>NW_009962747.1:0-576 GCF_000747805.2 Chaetura pelagica | reverse complement strand
CTTTGCTCTGAGCTTTCCAGCTTCAACCAGTCTTTGCTCAAAGAGGAAGAGTCTGGCCTCCAGCACAGGTCAGGATCTGGCCACCTACATGCATGTTCTGAAGGGCTTTTTCCTTGGCTCCACCACACAAGCAGCACAAGGGGACACATTGCAAGAAGTCTGCTGGGGCTGATTGTGACCATATCTCTTCTGAGACCTGAAGGAGATGTTCAGAGCAGGCTCAGGAGAACAAAATGTGCATGGTCTGACCTTCCTGCCAGTTTGCATCTTTTAAGAGCACAGGAAAGATTTTGCTGCCAGCTCCTCCTCCTGTCCTGTGACATCTCACAATCATTGGTGATGCTCTTGAGCTTCAGCTGCTGAACAGCCAGACTTCACAGGAGACCTTCAGCTGCAGTGGTGCTCATCTCAAACGTGGTTTCTCTGCCCTTGTGTCCATGGCAGGATGGGAGAGGGGTCAGGAATGCAATTCAGAGGATACATCCTGGAGGCTTAGAAAAATCCCATGGCAAGCATCACTGAACTCCCAAAGTAAGGAGACCTTCCAATCATAGAATCATAGAATGGTGAAGGTTG
>NW_009962746.1:0-576 GCF_000747805.2 Chaetura pelagica | reverse complement strand
AAGGTCCCTTCCAACCTTCAACATTCTATGAAAGCTCTGTTGTGAGAAGAGTTTTCTGTAGTTTGTAGGCATTTGGAGCGTCTGGTATTGCATAAGGGATTTTAACACAATAATTGATACCTTGAATGTGTTATGAATTATTAAAACTAGGTATGTGACACAATCCTAAGAAACAGAGAAAAAGTCTTGGAAGAATATTTGTGTAAAACATTCAAATTTTGCAATTAAGTAACTATTTGAGTCTTGCCTCTTTGTCATGTGTAAGTGTCCCTGTGAAAAACAAGCTAGGGAGGAAAATGACAGAAGGCAGCGCTGCTTTGCTTCCCATCAGGTCATCATAAATGTCCAAATTACCTCAATCATCAGTGTTGGGCATGAAATTAATTTGATCTCTAATTATGTCACATAAAACAAGTGCCTAGCATGGAATGGGAATGTCATTAGCAGGTGAATGGGGAGGGAGAATTGCAAGTACCAAATCAAAGCTTCAGTAGCAGGGACAGATTTCCATGCAGGATGAGCTGGTTAGTAACAAATTCCATGGACAAAGGTGCCTCTGGGCCTGGGGCAGTTTGA
>NW_009962745.1:0-575 GCF_000747805.2 Chaetura pelagica | reverse complement strand
TTTTAATTTTTTAAGGTTTAAGAGTGTAGCCAACACTCACCAATGGTACTTCCAGCTCCTCACTGTTGCCCTTTGCCTGGTGGTGTCCTACCTGGCGATGATGCCCTGATGGGACTGAGCCCTTGGCAGTGGTCCTTAAGATGAAGAAAACTCTTTGTAGGATTATATTGTTCCTATAGCTTTTATGGTCTCTGCTGTAGCTCTACTCTGGCACTAATAAATGACAAATATGATTCTTGGTCATATGAGGGGCCAAAGGAGTCTCCAAGTACTTTCTGTTTGAAGTACAGATCCAAATGGTAGCTCCTTAAACTCACACCTTGCATTTTTTTGCCTATTCTTTTCATTATCAAGGTGGAAGTAAGGCACAAAAAGTAAGCATCAAATAAAGTTAGAATTGTGATTCTGAAGAGGTTCTCTGTTCCTTGCAGTGCAGTATTAACCTTGTAATGGTCTTTCAGTAAGCAAGTGCTGTGAATAGTTCAAGAGTTTGAAACCTGATCGCTTTAGCCAAATCCGTGGTTGGAAACAGGGATAGACAAGGGGATGGGTTGGGCTTCCTAAGCTGCTTTTTT